>NC_136619.1:29618152-29913967 GCF_933228915.1 Telmatherina bonti | reverse complement strand
GTTGCGTGAGGACTGAGCTTCTAGCGTGTCCTACTGGACGGGGGACGGGCTTACGCAGTTGCCCCTGTTGCTCAGGTAGAGTTAACTACAAATGCTTTCACGCTGCTCATCGAAGGTCTCCAATATGAAATAAAAGTAACTAGACTTTTTATTTGTCACTGGAATTAAAAGTAAATAAATTTAATTAAATCCTTCTCTTTTTTTGTGATGAAGTTTAAAGTATAATATGTAGCATTCTTGTCATTTAGACCTTTTTTTTAGGTGTTTTTGTTTTGCTTGGTATATTTCACTGAGTAAAAAAAAAAAGTTTGTTTCTTCACTTTTTTGAATGAAAAAAAGTACAGCTACAGTGGAAATGGTATGAACTACAAAATATTAAACAAAGTTATCCAATAAATGCCTTTGGTTCTCTTTTCTTCAAGATACCCTGTTTGAATGAGGATTTTTTCCTTTTCTTGTGGCAGCATCTTGATTATCTGGAATCTGGATTAAGTCGTCAGTCATCTTGGGCGTTAACAGCATTGTAATGGCAAGAAAGTTATCTTTTCAGACAACCACAAATGGTTGGATTGTCTTGCATAGTGTCCAGTGAATTCCTCGCACTGGTAGTACTAGCACATGCTTTCAAGGTAATTCACAATGAACAGACATGGTAAACGATTCCCCAGCAGTATCTGTGTGTGTGATTGACTTTTTAGAGCAAAAAAGCATTGTGAGTATTTGGGGAAGTCTTCATTTGCGAGACTGTAATTGACAGTATTTCACACATTGATATCAATATTTAATTCTCTGCTTTCCTAAACTTTAACACAGTAATTTAAAAACATTTATATCTTCACCTCTGACAAACATGTCTTTCTCTTTTAATGCTAAATATGAAACCATGGTAGAAGTAAGTCCTATTTTTATTTTATCATAAATCCTCTTGTAGTTGCATTACTAGTTCAGCAGACTATCAGTGGGTGTAGAAGATCTGGCAGCCAATTATTGAAATGCGGAGACCATGTCTATGTACTGGACACACACACAAAAAACACACGAGTACACTCTGCAGAGCAACACTGATGGAGAATCTGTCTTCTCTCCATCTGCCTTACCCTCTCAGTCCAGTGAGCTGTTCCCTGTCTTTTCTGCTGGTAGAATTCATTCATTCTTAATTGATTTGTAATTATGCCTTCGACCACCCTGGCACAAAATCACAGATATGTTTTGATGCAACACAAATTTATTCCTGTAATTATTGAAAAAGTCTGTTTTAAAACAGTTGGAAGCTCTCACCATGACCAAAAGCATTCAGATCATTTCAACACTGACAGCAACACGTTTTGCCATGCTGGTGTCCGTTTTAAATATTTTACTGGAGCTAAAACTTAAAGTGCCAGCGGTGTTCATTCAAAGTTGATATAGAAATTTTCATATTTGAATTTCTTGGTGATTTAAGGGTTACATCATTAGCGCTGGAAGTCATGTGCTGTGGGGGTATCTGCACACCCACAGCTGAATAATTCACACTCGGTTTCATGTGGACTGCTGTATTTTTTTAATGTGGATCCAATGTTTTCTCATTTTGTATGAACAGAGTCTCTGTTGCCTACTGTGCACACAGCAACCAACATGTGAGAAGATAAAAACACTTCTGACCACTGATGATTTTGGGGACAAAGGCAGCAGTCTGTTTATCAGAACTGACACACCGTGTGCAGTTTGTACTAGAAGCCAGGAGTAAGCTCTGCATGTTGTTTTCATTTAGATAAATAGGCACTCCAATTGACAAGCTAGCTTACGACTTGCATGCTAACAGTAAGAATGCATAGGCTGAGGTTAAGAATAGAAACAGAGTTTTTGTTTTCTGCTTCTTGTTTGTTGGTTTTCTGTCATGGCTCTAGTGTACAAGAGAATAACCTTTGAAATCACAAGATGAATGTCAAGCTTTCCCTATCAAGTTCTGTCTCTATGGCATAAATCGATTGATCAGGAATTGATCGTTGATCATGACACAACTGGCAAATGTAAATTTCCATTTTTGTTTTTGCATTTAGGATACAGATGTGACAATAATGTCAAATGGCAAAAGTCTTTATATCCAGTGTGCGCCGGTACACGCCATTTGAATTATGTTGTGTTATTTACTTATTTATTTTGTATGATAAAATATTCAGTCACTTGGGCCTTTGCCCCTTGTAAAACCAGTCAATTCACCAGAAAGTCTTCCACATGCACAGATCCGTTTCATAGACGGCTGTCTTGAATGGAAGATGTATTTACAGTTTAATTCTTTATCTGCTCACTTTCTCACTATTCATTTCTATTTAAATTTTACATCGTGCTTAACTTTTTTATTTTTAGCATTTTAAAGTGCATGTGTGAGTTCTTGTAGACGTCACTGTCAACTAATTTGGGGAGAAAATCTGAAATGAGAAGCTCAGCTGGGTCTTAGAATCTCCTTGTTGGTATGCAACCCCCACCAAATAACAAGTAGGCTGTTGATTCCTGAGGTGCTATCAAGTTTGCGTTGATGGCTCACGAATGGTTCCACTGGCAGATTTTGTGGGTAAGGAGTGCTTCTCAGTCATGTTTCAAACCTTTAATATTCAAACCAATAATTTTAGTGGCAGACACAGTATTATCTTTCAGAAAGCGCTAATCCTGTTAAATCAGTTTAAAAATTCAACTGTGACCTTTTTTTTGATCAACAAACCATGAACTTTGACACGTATCTCTTCCGTGTGAGCCCTTTGTCCTGCCAGAATTCACTACATTGGTTCATCTTTCTCTCATTACTTTCCCATATTTGTATGTTTGTGTTTGCACTAACTGTATCAAAGTATCCATACTGCAGCCACACAGATTCCCTTGTGCAATACCTTTTGGCGATAAAATTCTGATTTTTTTTTTTTTTTTTTGTCTCCATAATACAACCAGGTAAAACTTTTTGAAGTAATAACTTATTAATAAAGTCAGAACGAGTTTTCAGAGAGAAACTTGAGTGTCACAGACATGTTCCATCAAATCTTTGACATGGATGTTCTGTGGTTTTCAGTTCACCATCAAACTTTGTAGTCAAAGTCAGAGCTAATTTTAACATTCACCTTGTTCTAACACTTGGTGAAAAACGTTTTGGTTTGTGTGTTGCTTGTAAGATGATTTCAAATCTCCAGACATTCATTGAATGTGAAGAGCATCCTAATCTACTACCGCCCTGCTCCACTTTTAATATTTGTCTAGAGCATTAACCTATTTTTTTTTTTTTTTTTTTATCACGTGGGATATATATTTACTGTGTGTTAAAAATGAAAATAGAAGTACCTTAAAACACAGATGTGTAATGAGTGTCTGTTAAGATGCGGGTGAGCAAATTTTAAAGGTAACTTTTCTGGAAAATGTTCTTTTTCCCCCCACATTAAATCAAACTAAAAGCTTGTCTGTAGTAAATGCTGTCTGATCTGATGGCAGTCAGAGTTTCCTCTGCCAGGACTCACTTGCACAGACTCAGCAGTGGTGTGTGCCTGTTTTCCTACTAAAACCTAAACCACTTTTCATCCTTAATGCATCTCTTGTTGACATAAGTGATGAATATGTTTGAACGAATACTTAATGTGTTACTGTAATTACACTATATAAAGATAGCTGTTGGGTGAGGGGTAATTGAAAGTCACAGATATGTATTTTAAACCCGTTGTGTTTTCTTAATTGCCTCAGGGAGGAGAGAGGGGGAAAAAAAACATAATTTCAACACTGAGAAGTTAAAATTAGAATGCTATACGTTTCAGTTCAACAATACATTAATATTCCTAATGAAAAACAGGCAATTATCTTTAATCAGACGTCTGAATTCTAATCTCTAACTATAGTCTGTCATTTAATCATGAAGGCATCCTGTGGCGTAGGGTGATGTCAACATGATCAGGGAGGTGACCCCCCTCTCCTTGCTGTGTCTGTGAAACTAAATCATTGTGCTTTACACTAAAATGAGAGCAACTTCACAGATCTTGTTAAGAGCCAGTCGAGACGACAAGTACATTCACTGTGATTTAGTTCCACTGAAGTGCACAGCAATCTTCAGGGCAAGGATGTCTGTATATGTGTGTGTCTGTGTGTGTACCTTTGTGTGTGCATGAGTGTCTGCGCCTTTGTATGGGAGCAAAGGGTCAGGGTCACACTCCAACTCATTGAGAGCCCGCAGGGAACAAACTGAGCCTGTTAGAAATAGTGCAGAGACAAGCTTAACCTATTTTTAATAGTCCGTTCCTCTCCATCATTCCCTTTCCACACCTGTCCTCTGTGACAAAAGGCTGCTGTTTTGAAGGTTAACACACTATCAATAAACTGACATTGAAAAGTTCACATAATATTTTAAGACATGGCACTACTGTAGAATATTAAATGTGTTGCAAGTATTGTCATGTTCTTGCATTTAAGAATCTTTAAAAAAAAAAAAAAAAAGGCCTGGGGAAAAGTTTAATAAAGCCTCAGTGTCAATCTTTACTGAAGGGCAATGCAACAACAAAAAGTTAATAAGTTATACTAGATTCAGGGATCTTACCTGTGAGATGATTAATGTTTAATGCTGGCAAAACAGTGGAATACCTTCTATTGCTCAACAACATATCTGCAAAATGAACATGCAGCACAACTGACAGCTGCAAATTATGAATGTTTCGTGGTGCCGGAATAATAATTTTACACTACATTACTGCAGGTATTTACAATTCAGAGATTGCAGTTGCATACTTAACTACATCAATTAAGCCAATAGTTGTGGAAGATGTCAGATACTCCACTGAAGCAAATCTTCAGCAGGCAGGGATGTGCCATGTGTTGTATTATGACACCAGCTGTAGCGGCTTCCCAATGGGAAATGGTTTTGATGTTTTCCATAACTGCCACTCTTCCGCTTCATCAGGATTCCTCAAAAATATTTTGACAGCTAAGCATGTGGTGATGTTCACCTCAAGTGAGGGACTTTTAAACAAGTTTAGGAGAAACTGTCAAAGCTATCTGTGTTGCTAACGGCAATTAAAAAAAGACAAAAACAAAAAAAGATTTATTTTTTTATTTGTGGTCCAGGAGATTTGTACTGGCATGAACTGGCCACACTTTTTCCTGTATATGTTCAGTTTCATTTAAGATTTAGTTTATTATTCACCATCAAAACTGCTTTAACCACTTTTTTTTTTTTTTTTTTTTTTTTTTACTTTTCAACCTGATTGAGATATTTGACATTGCATTTGACCCATCTCGAGATAAGAAGATAAATAAGCCTTTCCTTAGTGCTAGCAGAGCTCGAAGCTTATTGCTTAGAAAGTGCATTTAACTACTGCTGCTGGTTTTAACAAAATCTGGCAACCTGCTCCTATTTTTCCTCTTAGTAAGTCATTTTGGTCAATTTCCAAAATGTTGACCATACATTTATCTGTGCCCCATTGTTTTAAAACTAAATTAATTTGTCCTCACATGACTGTTGCATTACAATACCTGCTAATAAAAAAAAATTATTATAGAAAATTTTAAAAGTGTATTAAGATATGCCAACTACCACTGAAAATAATATTAAGTGTAGTACTTGTATAGTAAAGTGTCAAGAGTTGTAATTTATAAATTGCTAACTCTTTCTTCCCAAAAGGTCATTGTGGGACTTAGGATGAACAAATTAAACCCAGGTAGAGATCAAGGAATACACCTTTTTTTTTTTTTTTTGTTTGGCCTGTTGATGCATTGGTTAAAAAAAAAATGAAAAGGAGGCTTTGCTTGTTGTTCACATAAAAGCCTGACAACAGACATTTTCAAACAATACTGGCCTGTGAGGACTGTCGTCTGTTTGTGACAGAGGCAGCATGTTAAGGAGGTGGTTGAAGAAGTCTTACAAGGAATGCACAGAGTGTTAAGGGGCGTCATAATAAGTGAGAGGTGGAAGCGAGAAAAGTGTCAGAGGGTTGAGAGGACTGAATGGAAACACTGGCCCTGCTTGTCCTGTCATTTCAGCAGACTCTCTGAGGACAGCGTTGTTTCCGGAAGCCTCAGTTTCCTCCTGCTGCCAGTACAAGACATCCTATCTGCGGCCGTCGCTGCTAACAGACGCCATCAGTCACACTGGCTCAAAAACCACTCGCTTCCAATCTCACCACTGCTGTGAAGGCAACTGCTCAAGCTTGTCTTGCAAATCTGCTCCTCCGTGTGCTCTGCAAGCAAAAGACATATATTTACACATACTTGCAACACACACACACACACACACACACACACACACACGCACACGCACGCACGCACACAGCTTTCATCAGTTTGCCAGAACCAAAAAAAAAACAAAAAAAAACACCGGTGAATTTATCACTGTCCTGCTTTTTCCTCGCCATGTAGTTGGATGCAGGATTTACAGTGACAGAATCCACCTGATGTCCTTCATGTCTTCCAGGCTTTTTGTCTTCATGTCAGCGTTAAGGGGCTCACCGTGTTGTCTAGCTTCGTACGTTGAAACTTGTGCATTATATTTTTAGAAGAGCAAAAGATTCTTTCGTCATTGTCCTTTAATTTTTAATGTAACATTTGTTCATCATCAACCTTGACGGCTTGACACCAAATCCAGTCAGTTAAATATTGCACTGAATCCGCTGCTCATGTTCTCTTTTAAAGAAAGAATTTTAAGATAAGAGTAGGTGATTGGTTGTAAGTTGGGGTGTATGTTAACGGTCTCTCCAAACATATTCACCTTTTTCTACCACATGTGTACTTTTACAGGAACCATTGAGGTGTATTCGTACAGTAAATGCTGTTTATATTCCAGTATCTTATTCAGAAATAAATCTGGAAGGCACGCATCCATGGATTCACAACCATTCTTTTGTATTATTGTGTTTCTCAGCAGTAATCTTGGGTCTGCAGGTTGCTGTATACCAAGCTGCCTATACCTTAAATAAATCAAGTCCTTTCTTTGAAGATGTTCACACAGATGGGCAAGAAATCCTCCTATAGATTATATATTATACTTTGCCCCATTAAGCTTTCCTTTAACACCAGACCAGTGAAGCCTGTGGCCTTTTGCAGGTTCTTGTTAGCAGTTTGCACATCTGATTTCTTCTTAGCAGTGAATCACACAGGCCAGCTAGGACTGTGGCCTGCAACTGTTAGCTGTTGGCACATCTAATTTCTTCTTCTACATCATTTCATGCTGGCCATCCCATGGTGGCCTCCTCCAGGCTTCTTGTTAGCTGTTAGCACATCTGAACTCTGCCCATTGTTTCACTCACTGTTCTGGTTGTCTTCTAAGAATATTATTCAGGAGCATAAGTGCCTGTGGCAGAGAGTGATTGCAAACTTAAACTCAAAATCTACAGATTTTACATTTTTTTCTTCTATTTTTTTTTTTTTAAATCAGTCAGTACCACTTATCTTCCAAAGTGCATCAATAGCACATTTATTAATAATACATTTCTTTGAAATTTCCAGGTTAAGTCGATAGACATGAACTGGGATGGATGGTGTTGCAGGCAACCTATTTAAGGTCAAGATGAATTAGTGTGCGCACTTAAAGTGTTTGATTTAATGTCGATTTTTTAGGTCAAGTTAGAATAATTGTTCATGGTCTTTCAGTTAATCTAATCCTAACCTTCAACTTTGTCAACCTTCTTGGAAATATAACCATCAGAAATGATGATCATTTGATAGTAACAGACTTCATAAACATATGTTTCTTCCTGACAACTGTCAGATCTCTGTCCTCTGAAGGTATTACTGTATAAAAAAAGAAGTGAAAAAATGATGACATCTTGCTATGGTTGTACAAGTGTCATGTTTATTAAATTGATCATACATTTATATATGAAATGATATATTTTTCTAATTTCTTTTTCACTGCACTTCCTAACCTCACACCCTTATTTAACATGAGCCCATTAGTTTTCTGTTCATGTTCAAGCAGGAGTTTACCACACCTAGCGTCCTCCCTAATGACCGTAAAGCATAATTCAACCCTCCTCTTCTCCTCCCAGTGTACTCTGACAGGCTAATATACATAATCAACTGAGTTGGTGGCTTTAACCTTTGATCTCGAATCCAAACATGTGCTTGAGAATTTTTTTGTGAATCCGCTAAAGCATTCAAGCAGAAAGAGTCTGTCCTTAAAAAAAAAAAAAAGGCTTGTTGTAATTTGTCCTCATTTGCTCCAAACTGTCAACTTTTTCCATAATAATTATAATTGGATCGATGATTAATGTTTAAAAAGCTGAAAAAGGTTGAACCCTTAAACTTTCAATTGGGGGGGATTGATCTTTCAATGTTGTGAGGAGCTTTTTTGGATCACTCAAAACCTATGAAGATTTTTTAAATTATTTAACTGTAATATGAAACATATCAAGCAGCGTTAAATTAGCGATCTGTCTGCAGGAAGCTACAGTCAACTGGAACACAAAAGATGGAAAATTACATACAATAAGCATTGCAGTGTGTAATAAACTAAAAGGCTGCTCGAAAAGCTTAACAAGGTTTAGCTAAACAACGGAAAGAAAACTGACTCTCCCTTGATGTTTCAGTGTGCAAGATCATGACAGACTTGAAAGAGCAGAAGCCATCGGGGTAAAATGTCCTTCAATACAATACAGAAGAGAAACATATGGTAAAGTGTGTGAATAAGTAAATATACCGAAGCCTGAACTTGGTCTTAATGGTTTGATGAGAATAAAAAATATATGTAAATCTTATCCTAAGGCCTTTGCAGTGAATACATCATCAAAAGACCAAATGAGACTCTCGAAAACTTAAGGACTCAACGCCAGAGGCACACTGGAGACTCTTTGGCAGCTCACTGGAAGAATGTTAGTTTTTCGCCTTAATTTGTCACCTGTCTGTATTTATTTAGAAGTTTTAAATCTTACTTGAAATCAATAGTTTTTTTTTTAATAATTAAAAGACACTGAAGCTTCATATCAGTAAAGAAATCTTTAACTTACTGGCTGCAGCTCCTACTGTTGTTTTATTCCTTTCATTTCCTATTTACTACTTTTGCTGTATGAGGTGCAAATGATGTTTTCCATACATAATATAAATCCCAAAGCCTGTGGGACAGGAACATAGCTACAGAAGGTTTTATCACAACTCTGCCTGTTGAACTTATCTCTCCTTCTCTCCCTCTCAGCTGCTATTATTTATTCAGTTTGTTTGGCGGGACTCAGTAGCCACGGAAGCCCCAGCCTGGCAGACCTATCGAACTGTGGCATAATAGATGTAATACATCAATGCGTTTGAGCTGAGAGCCTTTAATTAGGCCTTCCTGCTCGTTTCATCAATTCCCCCTCGCCCTCCCGGGATTTAGGGGAGGGGTTGGGGTAATACGGAGGGGTCTCCTGCACTGCATGTGAATCACTGAACCCCCACCTCCTTGGCCCATTCCACTACCTCCTCAGTGGGCTCGTTGTCCCTGAAAATCACCGGCCCCAAGCCTCCCATCCTCCTCCCTACCCGGCCCACTGCCACTCATGTCTGCAGGGTCAGACAGCATAAAATGCTAATCCTCACCTGAATGTCAATAATTAAAAACCTGTCGCCCTTCAGGGTTTGAAAAGAACTCGCTTTATCTCAAAAAGCAGCACGGATGTCCAGTATGAAATGAGTGATTTATAAGTGCAGCTTTGCCCGTCTGCGCCTGCATGCACGCATGCATGTGTGCATTTTCGCTGCTGTGTAGCCTTGACCTTGCTCCCCCAGGAGCTGCTGAAATGTGTCATTCTAAATAAACGGCAAACAGGACCCAGTGGTGACCAGCAGCACAACTGCAAACACAGGCCGATCTCGTGCTGATTTTGCCATTTTCCGCTTACCATTTCTAACCATTTGCTTTTCACATAAATCATAAGAGCAAAATCTGACATGTCCCACAAGTTGGAATGTAACCACACCAGACTACATAGCTGAGACCAACAAGCACTGAAAGCAGAGGCAAATCCAAGTGAGGATGACAGCTGCTTAACTTTCATGGCTGCATGCTATAACATTGATTGGACATATTGCAGATGATATTGATTGCTTTTGTTTCAAGTGAATGTATGGCCAATGAAATTCTGTTTGCATGGCATTGTTATGTATGAGATGTAGCTTTACAGATATTTCTTCAGCATTACTTACACACCAAAATACCAAAATAGAAATCGGATACAATGTCAGTATAAATTTGAAGTCTTTTTAAGGGCATATTTAAGAAAAGCATTGGCTGATGATGCTAACTAAGATTAAAAGGAACCAATAAGAAAAAAGAAATCATGTTTTGAGAATCTATCAGAATGACAACTGTGTGATTGTGTGATCATGTGATTACATGGTTGGTTTTAGTACCAGTTAGTCCTTATTCTGATTAAATCAGTGACAAATGATCACACTATATTGAAAAAGTAACTCCAGACTGTGGGAGGCTAATAAATCTTAACTGTCACTTTTACTAAAAGAAGAACAATATAACAGAGGAAATATGTTAGAGGAGATGTGATGTACATGCATTAAAAACATGAAGTGGGGAACCTTCTCAAATGACAAGATAGCTACAGGGAAAGTATTTGTTATTGTGTTAGCAGATTTGATTCTGTTGCTGTTTGTCGCATTTTACCTTTGTGATCCTCAGAGATGTTTGACTTATTTGAGCAAAAGCAGTGTCATGTAAACATATACCAAGTTTTACAGTCACAGTAACACTGCTTACAGAGAGGTGTACCCCAGGCTATGGGGAAGCGACTGCATAAGTTAAACCTTCTCTGCATCAGCCTAACAATCATGCATACATTTGCATCAGTTTGTAAATGTTTGGTTGAAGCTGTGTGTTGAGCCGAATGTAATTTATGTAGGGTAATCAACTTTACTTGTTGTGTGATTTTAAAAAAACAAAACAAAAAAAAAAAAAAACCTTTGAGCTGGAAACATTAGGTACTTTCAAATGACTGGGCTGAATTGCTTCTTTTGTCATTGATTTGTCACAAATCTGATTGTCCTTTCTGACTTTCCAAACCATTTTGTGATGATTCAGATTGTAGTCCAGCTCAGACGCCTGTCTGATTCATGGCTAAAAGCTTAACACAGAAGACAAGCAGATCATTATACAACTCAATGCCACTTTTTATAAGTCCTGGTCACCTGATGGTCTGTTTTGTTTGGGTTTGATTTTGGTTTTTTGTGTGTGTTAAGATATGTCTATATTGATTTCAACACACACAGATAATTATATTTTAAGTGAGGAATAAATATGTACATAAAATAAAAACAACAAACAAAAACAAACAGCATGTAGGTTGGTAGGTGCAGCTCTAATGATCATGACACAGATTGCTAATTCACCGAGCCTTTAATTGCACGTGAACGTGTTACAACCACTTCTGAAAACATGTAAATTATATTTTGCTTATGCCCATATTGTTATTGTACAGCCAAATCTCCAAAAACAGCTAACTTCATATTAGTGCAAAGTACACCAAAATCAGTATTTTTATTTATTTATTAATTCTTTTTTTTTTTTTTTTTTTTTTTTACCAACCAGCACAGTTTTCAAAGTAATATACTTCATGTGTCCAACACAATGTGTGCATTTACTTATGAGGTAAGGGGCCCAACGGCCAGCAATGCAAGGGCAGGATATTATAATGGAATACAATATCACTGTTTCTTTTTTTGTTTTTCCTCCAAAATAAATCAACGATGTACTCCAAACTTTAAGCATTTAGTTTTGGATAGTTTACAAAGCCTTAATTTCTTACATTTTTTATTTATATCCTTGTGTAAGCATTAAAATGAAAAATCAGACACTTGAGCTTGAGTTTTGACTTAATTCACATGCTGGAATAAAAAGAACAGCTGATAGCAATACCACCACAGCCTCTGTCTCTCTCTGCCCTGCCTACATTTACTTACAATTTTTCTATTCAAACTAAAAGATACCCGTTTAGACTCTTACACTTACACGTATAAACAGTGTGTAATAGTAAGTAGTAATGAAACAAAGGACCAGAGAATGAAAACTGTCTCAATGAAAAGTTATTTAAAAACCAGTGTTTGAAACAAGACTCCATTTTCACTCCTCACCCGGTCATCCTGCATCCTCTCTCATCCAGTTGATTTGTTACTATTTGATAAGAAGCTGCGATGCTCAATTCTCCTTGGACCTAATTTCATGTGCAGTAGCAAGAAAAAAAAAAAAAAAACCTGATAGCATGTCTGTGGACACAAATCAGTATATAAAGCCTTTGTGACTATTTCATGTTTCGCTATGAGACAGGGTTGCACTGTCACCATGCAAATCAGCTGTAGCTGTTGTTGGCATTTTTTGGAAAACAATATTTTTTCGTCTGGGGATAAAAGAAAAAAAAATATTAGTTTGACAAGCGCACTCTGCATATTCCCATGCTGGGTATTCTTGCCAAACTGATTTGCGTTGCTTTATATGGATTTAAGTGGTTTAAAAGCTGCACTGCAAGAGCCAAAAGAGAGAGAAAGTAAAAAGATGGGATACTCTGGAGAAGCTGAAGATCTGAGATTTTTTCTGAAAACTTTTGTTCAGCTGTGTCAAAGAGAAAGGATTAAGATGAGATTCCTGCTCCATAATTTAAACAATATGGGCATACTAATATAAAAACACAAAACGTGGAAAAAGTTTTTAAAAGTGACATAAGTTGCAGCAGTTTAGATCAACTGAATGCAGCTTCAGTGTGTCAAAGTCACTTTGAAGCTAAGAAATCAGACTCAGTGTAGACTTTATAATGAACAGCAACCGGCATTAATCTCCCATCCATCATGTCGGAAGCAAATTCTCTTCATTGGAAAAATACAAATATTGCATGTGCAGCTAGATCACATGACCTGTCATACAAAATTCTCTACAATGCCTGTTTGTAAATAAAAATATTGTACACTAGCTTCATTTTGCCAGATGAGCTGCCCACATTCTGCTAATTTCTACAGAAGCTAATCTCCCCAGTCTTTTGCTAATATATCCATTACATGAGTGATGCTCCCGTAAGCCAGCCTCCAGTCAGTAAATAATTCTGGTTAATTAAAGCCAAGACATCCGTCTTTGCCGAGGCTTTGTGTGCAGACTCTGAAAAAGACATGTTCTATTAATAAAACAGTGGTTATCAATGCTGTTGATGTAGTTCCAAACCTGTTAATTAGACTGTAGATTTCAACTGAAAATTAACAACCAATAATTTATCAAAAAGGAAGATTTTTGTTTCTTAAATGATGAAAAAAAAACAACAGTAAAGCACAGCAGGGTCAAACAGACACACAGAAGTCAATTAATGCAAAGTATATTCTGCTCCTCACATGCACTGATTTTTGCCAGAGGAGGTGTTTAAACAAACAGGAACCCAAAATCTAAATGTCTAAATGAAGTAAACACAGTATTTGTTTACTTCCATGTCATCTGTTGCACTCTTGTGATGTGAAACTCAAAAGTAGCTTAAAATGCTTCCACAAGAATTCACATTTCACATGCTGAATGAGTAACAGTCAGCATGTCTCTGCTCAGCTCATCCGGTCCAATTACCAGTTCAAAGAAAGAGATTTTTCAGCAAAGACGTTATTTCTTCAGACTCGGGAGACAGCTTGTTAGCAGACACTTGACCGTTTGTGATCTCTTTTATCTTTCTCCAAAATTCCTGTTAATTTTTATAAATGGGAAATTATATCCATGAGAAAGAAATCAGCATTTACATTTTTTATTTTTGTTAAATCAGAAATGAATTTGAGTCTCTACAAATGATTTACAATTTAAAATAGTTCCTTATTGCAAGTACTGCAGCAGAACCACATTCATGATGTACGTTTGCAATTTTTTTCAAACATCCTTATATTCTGCTGATAAATATATTTAGGTGTTAGATAAATAGAGAGATTTACTTTACCTATCAATCTGTGAAATCCATTTACAATTAATGAAAATGGGTTATGAAAGAAGAAAAAAAAACCTTGGAGCGGTTTAGATGGACCTGTCATTTTGAGCAATGGTAAACATTGACATCAGGGTCTATCAGTGCCGTACAGTAGCTGTTATCAGAGTTAGGTATTGTTTCCAGAAAGATGTCAACAGTCTACAGCAATGCTAAAAATAAATATACTGCTAATAGAAGTGGGATTCATCCCCTGCCCACCATTGATATCTGGAATAAAAATTCATTGAAATAGCAGAGATATCTTGGAATGGGCCAAAATGATGGACTGTCCTTCAGCCAGACACAATGATAACATCACCATAACCCTGCAGCCATGCTCCTAACCTTGCTTAAAAAAAAGGAAAGCTATAAAAACTCTGTCTTGACAGAGTCTCTTGTTTTCAAGGGTTTTAGTGTTATTTTTTCATGTTTTTTGCAATAAATGTAAGGACTGAGAATCCTAGACTTCTGTTAATGAGAATAAGGCTCAATTATTACATATAATAAGAAATTACATATTATAACATAGCACAATTGAATAATCCGTAGATTTTGTTAAAGAAAATAAGCATCATGACTGATTTATCATACACTTGCTTGATTTGGGCATCAGTAGCAATGTGACAAATGTTTTTTCCCTCGATTACAGATTGCCCTCTGTGTGAAAACTGTAGGTTTCCATTAGAAAAATATATATTCCCCATTCTCCTGCAGTCACTGAAAAATGAACATTCAGTTTTAGAATCTTAAAAGAATTTATTTTAGAGTGCCTTGGAAAGCCTGTGTGCAGACAAAAATCACTTTAAATGTAGATTTCATAGAGCTTGGGAACAAAAGGAAATTCTTCATATGAAACAATATCTCTGTGTGACTCCAATCAGCAATCAACAGTTTAAAAATGTCAATATGTCTAAAATTATAAGCTATTTTCTTATACTGTCGACATGCTCCACAGGGAAGATGCTGCTAATGGAAGTTTGGGCAGCATGCCTTTGTTAAACTCATGCAAAGTGTGAAACGCTTCCTGTGAGCCCACATTTAAGGATTACATTTTTCTATTTTCACAGACTTAAAGGGTGGAGAGAGCCAGATTTCTTTGCCAGCTAATCGGTTTTAATAGAACCAGAACCATAGAATTTCCACACGATATGGGGTTTTAAATTGACATCAAAATTGTAACTGTGATAATCACAGTCTGCTTTGGACATGACAATTCTGTTTCAGGATGTAGCTCATCCAATGGATTTCCAATGCTTTAAAGTTTTTAATCTGAGCAAAACCACCAAAAAGTAATTAAATAAAAATAAATGACTTGCTGTACTAAATAAAGCCTGTCTAAATGAGAGCTGCTCTGTGCAGAAGTCAGGAATGGATGTAATATACAATTATCTATTTGACAGTCATTATCTTGAGTTGATTATTTTGTTATCTTGATATAACAAAGGCTGTTTTTTAGTGATAACAAGTCAGTTTATCTTGTCATCTTGAGAGATCAGCCTTTTTCCTTCCCAAGATGAGATAAATTAGCTTATTATGTCAAGTTAACGTACTTTATTTGTTTTGTTCTTTTTTTGTAAGATCTAGCGAGTAAATAGAGATAGTTCTGTCCCTTTCACGGCTGCTCGGAGTAGGATCCATAGCTAGCAGTAAATCAAGGCACAAATGTTAGATTGACCAACTCCCACCTCTGTGCTTCAGCCGGCAGCAGCTAATACGAAGCCTAATGGTGTATGTAAGTGCCAAAGAAATCAGACCTGTTTGCCATCTGACATTTTCAGTCTCAGTCAGTTGCTTCGGTTGTCAAGATGCCATTTATGTATGTTTGTACAGTGTGGTAATCCTGGTGACCGATTACAGGAGGAAGTGTTCTGATTTTTTTTGAAAGAGTATGAAACAATTAACTTTTTTTGTGACAAAATGAACTCATGACCCCAGAAACTGCTTTACATCAGTACTATGGCTGCCATAGTGCGCTAAAAAATGTAATGCAATTTGTTGAAAAATAATTATGTTTGTCAAATCTATTTGGCTTAAAAAGTTATTACATTGAGTCCTGTAGGTCCTAGTGGGGAAAAGGAAGAAGGAAAGTCCTTTTTCTCCAGCCTCGACTGGTCAAGGCAGGCAGCCAGCCTCCCTGAGCTAGCTTAAGTTGCACGGGTAGTATATTTGATGTATTTATACATACAGAAATACACTCACAAAAAACTAGGGATATTCAGTTAACTTTAGGAAATTTACAGAAAAAAAAAATAAAATTGATGCTACCATGATATTTAGGCAATTTGTGTAGAATCACGTGATGTCAATTCCTTCATCTTAAATGACTGAAACTAAACCTAACAGTCCTTTGTACACTTCACCATCAAAAGTCAGTGTATCATTAACTTGGCATGTGTAAGGCATTTTGGTTTCTAAAGCCTCAAGGACAGGCAGTCATGTTAGTGTTTTAACTTATATTTCCATTTTCATGTCATTCAAATGTCTTTAACTCTTTGTGAAGATTATATGAATAATCAAATTACTAGCTGACCTTTAGTATAATAATTATACGCCCTTATATTAAAAAGGTATAAAAGTAAATACAGGGAACTGACTCAGCAATAGTTATTTGTCCTACAAATAATTTTCAACATCATGACAACCCTGCATGTGACACACACCTTGATAAGTGAACAGGTCTTTGCACCTGCGATAAAGATGGAGAAGGATAGAAACGGTTCACATGCTTTAAAGACCACACAGTCTAGCTGGTTGGGGAGTTTGTCATGATTTGGCAGTGGTGAGACCCCAATGCAGGCTCGGGGGCAGACAGAATGCAGGAAAAAGTTTCATGAAAGCAAAACTGAAAGAATGAAACTAGGGGGACACAATGGCAACATGACATGATTTAACTAACGGAATGGCAACAAAAAGCTAAAACCAAGAGGTATAAATACACTGAGGACAGCTAACAAGAAACAGGTGAAGTGAGTTAGCTTAATCAAAACCAGGTGAACTAATGACAGGAGGCGGAAAGCAAAACATAATATACGAGATAAAACGTACAAAATAAGACAAGAAAGAGCTCAAATAGAACAAACTAACAAAACACAAAAACCCAAAACCACAGACCATGACACATTTACTGTTATGAGCTGAAATAAAGGAGGGGTGATCTGGGATACATGGCCCTTTTGGCAGCTTGGAGAGAAAAAATTTTAGCAAGAATAAAAAACACACACACAAAAAAAAATGACTAAGAAATACTCAATGTCTACCTCAATCTAGACCCCAGTGTTGAGTTGCTTTTAGGTAATGCTATAAAACTTCCAATGTTTTGAAATTATTTGCCAATTAATCATAAATTATACAATCAAATTAAACAGAGCTTTAAATTCTGGATACTTAAAAAAAAAAAAAGAAAAAAAAAGAAAAATGATGCTAATCTGTTTAACTTCCTTCGCTGCTGTCAGAGGAATCAGAGACACTTTGACACAAAGAGAAGACAGAATGGAAACAAAATACTGTAAGCTATTCATGAACTCCATCTCTGAAGTTCTTACATCACTGCAGCTACAAATGTGGGTCATAGCAGCTTGGATGTCAGTTAGCGGAATTTGTTAACCCCTTTCATGTGTCCATCATATTCATACGAGCACTTTTAACTTCTTCTCAGAGCATCTTGTATATATTTGCCATTTGGGAGTGCAATGACAAGCTGCTTCTGATAAATGAAATTATTTTGCCAGTGGTTTTTGACAGCTTCCCCTGCTTTGGAGACACTCTCAATCTGAGGCCAGTTTTCCATCATAGCTGTTAAATTGCACTAACTGGATGTCAAAGTATATATGACACATTTACAGGAGAATGTTTTAGTTTTCTGGCCTATGCTTGTTCATTATATCACAGCAGTTGATACAACTATCAAACCTTGTATACTTATAATGCATTAAGTGTAGACAAGTAGAGGATCTGTTTTGCAGGCAGTAATTAATAAGTAATTAATTATTTTTGTAACTATCACATGATTCTGTGTTGTTTGTGCAAGGATCCAGGACACATTTGCGACAGACTAAGCTCTAAATGCCTTGCAGACTCATTCCTAATGAGCCTTGTATGACCTCATGCCGTTTTATGTCTAAGATTGTTTCATCCAGCTCAGACACTGTCTCCATTGCCCCCTAACCTCCTCTGTCCAAGGATGGGACTGGCAGGTTGGCAACCTCCTGCCCTGCATCTGCCACCCACCAGGCCTGAGCGTGTTCTCCATTTCATTTACCTTATGCTGCACTGCTCTGCCAGACCAGGGCCAGAGGCCAAAATACGGGCAGATATGCACCTGTAAAGTAGCGTCCCTTGAGATTAAAGCAGACAAATGCTGCTTGCCTTTTGACAGGGTGTTTTTAATTTCACCTCCCAGCATAAGTTTTTTTTAAGAGCTCTCTCTGGACCTCTGTCTAGCATGACCTATCACTGCCATATGGTCACAGTTCCCAGAGCTCGCTACTGATAGACCTGCAGGCTCTAAAAGAGTCATCTAACCTTTGTTCATGTAAGTGAAAAGAAGATTTTGCCATAGGAAGGCTTTATTATGTGTGTTGCAGCTCTCATTCTCCACTGCATCACCTTTAAATGTCATTCTGCGGTGCAGTTACAGGTAAAACAGCGGTATTTAAGGACGTTTTCTTGTATATCTTCATTGCATTATATCTTCTTTTTTGCTCAAGTTGGACTGCTGCTCAAGTTGCTGTAAACTGTTTGTTCATTCGCAACTCACCAGATTTTTTAAAATCTTTTCAATGTACTGGTTAGCCTTTAGGATAATTTACATTGTATTGGGTAGTGCAGTAGATTTAAATAGAAGTCTGATGGAAATGCTTTGAAAACACACAAATGTTGTCAGCTTGTGAAAAAGTTAACCCGTGAAATGCAGGTGAAGCTAGTTGCAGAAGCCAAATGTACTGTCTTACACACTGGTTTCCATGAAAAACAGGGATGTATGTGCACTAAGGGATCAGAAAGCGGAATTCAACCGAGTGTTTGGTTGAACCAAAGGTTTTTGGAGATGACAAGTCAGTGAGTTTTACCAAAAAATGATTACATATTGAGCCCAGTGCCTACATGCTGCAGATTTGGTCATAAAAAAAAGCACAAAAACACAATTTCAGAACTAGTCAAACACTAAAAAGACCTGAACACAATCACATGAGACTGCACTGCAGATAAGATTTTATTTTGTTTATTTTATTTTGTTTCTCAAAAGGATTGGGAAGGAGTGAGTATTCCTTAGATCCAGCTGATTCTCCTTCTGCTTCTGTCAGGCAGGTTTCATGAGGCAAGGAGCATCTAAATAGAAAAAATCAGGTGTTATGAAGTCTCAGGACAAATGCAGTTGGCTGACCAACAGGATCTACTATATGTCTGAGCTATGAAAGGTTCCACATGCAGTGTAATGATCTGACATTGTCCTGAGGAATACACCAGCCTCAAATCAACTGGAAAATTTAAATTGGAAACAAGTGACAGGACTCTTCAGTGTCTTCAGGTGTGCACACAGGAGAGGCAGGGAACCATGAGCTGCCTCAGAACCGCACCGACACAGACAGGCGTAGGACAGCAAAAGGGAGAGAGAGAGCGAGAGAGAGAGAGAGAGAGAGAGAGAGGCAGGTTGAACCATGAGGACCGGAGGACACAACAGACATATTGTCATGTTATTTTTCTCCAAGTCCATATCAAGATTCTGAACTGTAGAATTGCATTGTATGACTGAATTATTATTGAGTAAAAAAGAATCATAAAGCAATAACAAAGTTGTTTATTTACAAAGAAAACAGAATTATTGTATGTTGTGTGTAACCCAACTCATGTTGTTTTCCTAAAATTATCACAAGGTACAATCACATAGTTTCATCGAATTTCATTTCATTTAGCTTAATTATTTACATTTAATTTATATAGCATCTTTAAAATATGCAACAGATACAAAATTAAAATTCAAAACCAACAAAAATCTAACTAGTAAGACCATTTTTTTAGATTAAAAAACTATATATACATATATATATACATATATATATACATATATATATATATATATATATATATATATATATATATATATATATATATATATATATAAAGAATAACAGTGACATATGTTTTCTACTGCCTTACATAGAAATTTGATTGAATGTATTTTTCCAGACATTAATAAAGATTGAGTTTACATTATTATGTGTCGATTATTTGATTTCATCATCTACCAAAATCCATGTAAGTTAAAAGAAAAAAAAAATGTTGCCTTTCAGGACAAAAAGTGTTATGTGATTAAAAAGTGATTAATCAAGATTAATTCCAAGCATCTATTTTAGATTAATTCCCTTTATCATGAAAATAAGAAATAAAAAAAAAATCCCTTTATCATGCCAAACCCCTATTTGAAATGTCAATCTCAGAATGTAAAAGAGAAACGTTCGCTTTAAAAAAAAAATGCAGATGTTAAAGAAACGTGTTAAATGTGGAATGGAACAATTCCATTTAAAACTTTCAAAGCAATATAATCTTAAAAATCCAAATGGAAACCCACAGAGAACCTGGGTCAAGATACCAAGACCAGAGTTATCTTTACACTTTTTCAAACCTGTAAAAAGACCAGCTGTTACATTCTGAATAGCTTGTCAGCAGCACTGAAAAGCCTTATCTGTCCATATAGACCGATATACAGTGCATGACAAAAGTCTAGTTGAGAGGCGATAAAACCATTAATAACTTTTCCAGATCTTTGGGGAGGAGATAAGTCTTTACCTCGGCAGTCACCTTAAGCTGAAAAACGCTTGACTTGTCAACAGCTCTGATCTGCTTATACATCTTTAAAGAGCTGTCAAAATCACAACCAGATGTTTGACAGCCGAGCATGTGGAGCCAAAGGGTCCAGAGTGCCAGCAGACCCGTTGGGTGGATAAGAGAGAAATATGATTGTCCATGTTGAAAGATTTGCAATTTATGAATAAAATGTTTATCTTTTGTTCCTGCACCACATCTGGAAGCTCAAATTGTTATGCAAAATAGTCGTGCAGGCTCTTTTTGATTTTCAACCACACTTATTACATGTTGCCAGAGCACAAACACAAAAATACATCCTATAAAGCTAATCTAACTACAGCTTTAACTGACCCTATAGGTGTGCTGTTAAGGCTGTCGCACAACTGATTTATTAAAAGCTTGAATTCAACGTTTTGATGTGGTCACAAAACGTACCTAATGAGCAAGTGTGAGAAACCCAAACTGAGTCGCTGCCACACTCATATGGCCTTAGTTCTCACTATAGCACATATTCAGAACACCCATTTTATCATGGCAGTGTTAATTATGGAGGTATTAATCACAGTGGTACTTAGGGTCTGTGCTCTACCTATTCTTTTGTTGCATGGCTGCCTCTCCTCTAAAAGCTTTGCTGCTGTCTGCTCCCACAGCTGCTGTCACCATTTCAAAAGCAGCTCACCGTTGGATCAGCCTGTTTAAGTCGTTTAGAAGAGTACGAGGAGGGAACTTGCATTTCGTTCCCACTCAGCTTACCAGAGCATCAGTTAATATGAAAAACAACAATAAAAATCTGTGATAAATTTTTTGGACTGACTGACTGCTCCTGGGTAATTCTTTAAGTTTCTAGTTGCAGCTGTGATCAACTCTAGTTTGTGTGTGAATTGCTTTATGATGATAAAATTGTGCTCACATTTGCATTCATGTTTTGAATTGAATATTATGGTCATAATTATTTTTGCTTATGATTCCCTACTGAGTGCTATGTTTTGGCAGGAAGATGGGTGAGAATTGGTTTTCCTTTTTTTTTTTTTTCTTTTCCATATCAGTCCAGTCCAAACTGCTTCATACAGTCAAACTGGCTGCCAATCTAAGCTTGTATCCATATGCCGCTGGTCACCTGCTAGCATGCTACAAAATAACTGATGAGAAGAGATTGTTTACTCCAAGTTATTCGTTAAAGATTTTAATTATTTGCTGCCCAGCTGGATGCCTCAGCCCACTGCTGCGTATCAGGTGGACTGCTATAGACTCTCATTGGTTCATTAGAAGCATTTCCCTCTCTTAGTTGATATACAGAATGTTCAGGTGGAATAGGGAAAATGATTGGTCTCTTAAGAACATACACAATGTGCCACGTCCCACTCGGTGTGGCCCCAGGGAATTGGTTATTATATCCCTCACACCGTGAATTCCTAATAGTTACTGGCATAGCCGGTTCTCACGGGGACTACTTTCATTCCCCACTCCCTGCTGAGCTCTATGATTTCTTGTAGACATCAACAAGGTCAGTGCTTGGATGACTGAGATTAAATGCTGTACGTATTATGCATTAACATAATGATTTATTCCATGTAAATTAGCTGACTAAATCAAAGCAAAACCTCCGAGCCAGCTCAGGTTGCACAACTTGAGACTGTTGTTACACTTAACGTGTTGCAGTCATCACAGTGCAGCGCACATTTTATCATGCTCCTTTTTAAGCTGTCAGCCTAAAAAGAAACTCTGCTGCCTACTTTATTTCAAAGCAGCACCCCCTGCCTGGCATGTGATGATGATCTTTGCATTGTGTGAATGCATTATCGTTATTTTCATTATGCCCTCAATTTGATCTAACATCAGTATGCAAATTAATTTAAAAAAAAAAAAAAGAAGCTGGCTGACTTTTTTTTATAAACACCTCATTGTTCTGGTCAAGAAATGCTCTGTGGTTTATGTAATGTGCTATTACCTGGCTGGCACTTTTCTCAAACTTAATTTTTTTTTTTTAAGTTTGTATTCCGAACTTAAAGTGCTTTGTGTGTGTTTAGAGCTCCTGTGACACTTTAAAAAATCAAGCATTTCGTCTTGTCATGACTGCATAGAAACAGGTGCCGTATTTATACCAGGTGTAAATTTATCTTTGGGAGGAAGTCGTTATTCCCAATGTCTTATGAAGCTGAGCAAAAAAGATGAAGAAACTCGGGATGTAAAATATAGTTTACATATTTTTCATCATTTAACAATATTTAGATGTCTGTTGGCCAGTTACAGTTTTACATGCATGATGTGCCTTCAAAATAGATGACAGTTAGTGATGTTTATGAAATATGTGCTGCCAGTCAAAGACACCTGTTTATCCTTATGAAGAATTCTTGTAATGGGGACAATACTACTCTGATCTGGTTCAGTGTTGTGATCGCGGAGTGTGCATTGGTTAAAACGCAAGAAAAAATCCAGGGGAATCCTTTAGGCTCTTTTATTCCAAGCCATGGTTTACATGTTAAATGGAATATACATGTGTGTGTGTGTGTGGTTCTGTTACACATAAAATAAAGAGGATATGTGAGACTAATAATACAAACTTAACAGATGATAAAATCACAACCAAATTAGAAACAGAAATAAGGCAGGTCAGTACTGTTTCCTGAATATCACGTTTTTGTCATAGATATTTATGGACATCAGAATTTGTTAAACAACACTAGCTGGTGGAATTTATGTTCACTTCAGTACAAATGTATTTAATTGACATTCACATGCTAATTATAGGTGAAATGGTTGGTTTGGCTGGTTAATTAAATCAGTGAAGCAGAGAGGCAGACCACCTGGGACATGTACAAAGCAAACTACTGACCTTGCTAATATTTAACTAATGAACTCAGTATTACAGAATCCTCAAAGAAAACAAAAGGCATAATATGCATTGTTGTTTACTCCTTCTCACTATTTTTACTTGCAATCATACGGCATTACATGCAGTGCATGTTCTCTCTGTCTTACCTTGTTCTATTTATGAGAAACTCCTTTTCCTGTTCTTCTCCCAAAACAGGTACACTTTCATTTATTTTGTCAGCGAGCACAACACTGAAAATGATCCAAACAGATCGGCTTATTTCTACAAACTCCCTAACAACCCATCAAACCTAATTGGACTCATTTTAAAAATATTTTAGGGTGAAAAAGTCTGGCAGACAGGTTACTTTACGATTCACATTTTTATTTATATATTTGCAAATTGCAACAGCTTTGAGTGTAAAATATGTTCGACTAGAGAAAAAATGTTTTCCGGTACTAATTGAATGAGAATTTGTATGCACTTCAGAAACCCATCACAATGAATTCAGATGGTGTGAAGAGTTAGATTTTTTTTTGTTTGTTTGTTTGCCAAACCTCAAAAAATTGATCCACTCCTGCATGTCTGCTTGTGTGAGGTTTACTTGCATGTATACTTTCATGCTTACAGACAGACTCAAACACGCTGCACACACTACAAAGTTTATTACTTTTGAATTGAAAAAAAGTAGTAAATCATAATTGTATACAGAGCTGAGTCCCCAACAAAGTTGTTCCAAATCACATATTTTACTGTTTCTTTTGTCAGATGGCTAAAGTAGCTCATTAAGAAGAAAAAAAAAACATTTCCAGATTGACAGTTTCATCTAAAAGATTCCAGATTTTACAGCCAAAGTGTAATCTGGCAAAATCTCTGTGCAAATTACTTTAAGACAACATTTGCGAAGTGAATTTTTTTTTTTTTTTAATTAAGCCTCATATTACATAAATCCTCTTTAAAAATTAAGGAAAAAAAGGAAGAAAGAAAAGAGTCCATTTTATAACGATGGCTTATCTAACTATGTAACATACAGTGTGACAGATTTGTGGCTCTGTCATCCAAAGTATTCTCAAATTAGGTTAATTATTATCACCAAAATGATCTAATGAAAGAGTGGAGGAGGATCATGCTTTCACTTTTCATAATCACTCAGAGAGTAGAATTCTTATTTTCTCCCCAATGACTATAGGCATTTTTTTTTTTTTTTACTATATATATATATATATATATATATATATATATATATATATATATATATATATATATATATATATATATGTAAAGAGAGAGAGAGAGCAAACACAACAACACACGTGTTGAATAAATGAGCTAAATGAAAGCAGGTGAACAAACAAACAGGAAACAAGAAGCTAAGCAAAAAACACAAGGGAGGAAATTACAAAATAATCAGAAAACCAGAACTGAAAATGACAAAGTCACATAACCTCACAATAGAAAGCCTGTAACCATGACATATTTCCCCATCGTGAAAAATCTTTTCAAAAATAAATGGATCAGGAGGTGATCTGGATCACCCCTGAAATCAAATCACTTCTTCTTTGCATAATTGAGGACATCTAGAATCTGTCTCACCAGTTAAGTTCTAAGCTTATTGTTTCCTCTTATTAATGTTTCAGATTTTTATAGTTTCGGGATTTTACAGATGTCCACCTGAAACTATAAATCTCTGGACCATCTCACACCTACATGTGTTTCTGTTGTGTGTGCGTGTGTGTCTGTGTGCATTTGTGTCTGTCTGTGTGTGGGTGTGTATGGCCCACACACAACTAAAGACACAACTTGGCCTGTGGTGCATGTTTTCACAACCACACAGGTCCTGATGATTAAGGCATCGGTTCATAACATGAACTAAAGAGTTCAGGGTTGTACCTTCCTTGTGTGTAAGACATTTTCAAACCCACTGCAATCTCGGATTCCTACACACCTGAGTTCAGTCCTCCAACATTCACTCAGTCAGCTTAGGTTTACGGCCCCATGCACAAACCGGGGCAGTATAGCCCTGTCAATAAATGTAAATATGTTCCCTATATCTTAAAATCACACCACAGCAGTATATTTTGAAAATTTCATTCAAGGTCACCTATGAACTGGTTTACTTCCTATGCGTACACATAAGCATTCACTTCTTGGGTTGGGACATAAACTATGTGGGGCACCGGGCACATTTAATTTTGTGCTGAATATAAAATCTGGCTTTCCACATATCGCATCTCAACTTTCTGTAAATCTAAACTGACATCTTGCAAACACATAAACATGTGCCCACTCACCCACCCTTCTTCAAGGGAAAATGCTCCCTCACACACAGACATACCCCTCCCACTCACCTGCTTACACACAGGAGAACAATTAAAAAGACTCCATTACTGACATACCTCCTGCACCAAAACTTGTATGCACTCCGCTGGCTTCCCCACAGTGATGCACTCTGACAGCTAAACAAGCCTTCCTTATCCACTCTAGTGTCAATAACTGGAAGAAGCAACATTGAATACTCATTATTGCACAGTATGTTAAGCATCTTCAATTCGAAATGTTATTTTTAAGATTTGAACATTATTTCCTTGGCTGACTTTAAGATCCAGTACAGTCAGTTATTAGTTTTTCTGATTTGTACAATTTAATGGATGTACGTCAATAAAATTCTTGAGCTGTCCTTCATGTGCGACTCTTTATTTTGAAAGATTCTTTTACCAGGTTTAAGTAGAGGGACTTTGATGCCCACAGCTGCACCTTCAGCAAGGTACTGTAAAGAGGTAACTGCTCACAAGCTTGGGCTGGAAAAACACTGTCCCCAAGTCATGAAAATATTTGCTCATGTATATTAAAACCAGAATCACTACAAAGTACCTGTGCTACTAAAGAAAACAAAAGGAAAAAAACACACAAACTTTTCAGAACTGGCTTTATGGAGCATCAAGGAATGACAAAGAACATTAGTTATATAAGGATGGTGTATCCTGCAAGACAATCTTTGCACACCATAACTGTTATTAACCTTAAAGAAACAAAAATATGTTATTTGGCTCTCATATTGCGACTGTTCTGATAATCTGTCACCTAAAAAACAGATTGGGTTTCGGAAAACGAATACAAGCACAGTCGGAAAAACAAAAAATGGAGCATTGCAAATTGATAAATAGTGGCAGTGAGAGTTATATAAGCAGCTGCGGAAGATTTGGACGAGTTGATGTGATTCCCCCTGCCTGACCCATTCGCTCAGCGAACACACCTTTCTTGAAGGGGAATAACAAAAATTTGCATGAAATGCAAGCGGGTGTAGAAGGGAATGAGATTTGTGACAGAAAAGTGATGGAGTCACAACAGCACTGAGACTGAGGAGGATGTTCACTCACCAGCCTCTCCCTGTAGCTCAGCAAGTCATCAAATATAATTTTTAAGTTTCATCTAGTGTGTTTCCATTCCTTAAAACTATAAGTCACTGTTTTTACTATCACAAATTCCCAGATGAAAATTTTACTGCTTGCCGTTTTCTCTTTCACATCTCTGCAGGCAAAAATAACTCTCATTTCAGCCTCATCTTAATTTTAATATTTTCTCATATGGTTCTCATATGTTTCTCCTAATTTACACCGTGTGAAATAGGGGCATAGCAAATATATGTTGCATTGTAATTCTGCACACCAAAGCTGTTTTCATGTGTCCGGGAGCTTGGAGGGAGAAACAACTAAAATTCCCAAGTGATGATAAATGACGGGTGAAGAGTAAACTGTCATGACAGACTCGGTAAGTCAAACACAGATGCTAACAGCCACACGCATACAACCACCAGAAATGCATGCAGCATTGGAAACAAAAGAAGGGTTTTATAAAAGACATGAGTTTTCCCTTAAACCTAAAAGACCTGTAAGTCGCTTTAAAAAAAAAAAAAAAAAAACTTCTGATGCTTCGAATAACTAGAATAAAATAGAATAGAATAAGTACTTTTCTAAGTAATTAATTACTCTTATAATGATCTGACTCTGATTTTAACTTATTGTGCCCAACACAGTCACTAACACCAAAGTGTTGACAAAACAGCAATTTGATAATTCCAAACTAGCAGAGAAAGCCATGGTGACATATTACACATTTTAAACAGGTCGTCATGTGGTGGGAAAATTTTGAAGAAACGTGGGAATGTGTCAGGTGTGTTTGATGTTTCTGGGGATCGTGAACAACTTTACAGCTATGCATTACCACCAACAACCAGTGTCTGAAACTGACGTCAGAACATGGAAGTGAACTGTGAGCTCAGGACTGCCTACTAGTGGATTGATTTACCTAAAGACTATGGCAACATAAAATACATATGGGGGCAGTGACTTGTGAAAATATTTTAAACAGACGTGCCTAATTATGTACATAAGGGAGCATAAAGGAATCTTTAGCCACCGCTGCCAACCACGACCTGCATGTGTCCAGTGCTGGAGGCTGTGGATCTAAAAGCATGACCCTGGTTAGGAGAGTCAACTCCAAAAGGCCAAATTACTCAGTAAGGTGCTTTGAAAGCTAAAAAGACAAAAGTTTAAAAAACAGAAAACCATTTTTAGTGATTGTATTCCCCATTAAATCACTTATTTATTTGTTTTTATATATTTCAAAACGAGGATTATTGAAAAAAATAATATTAAAATGAAAATAGAGAAAAAAAAAGAAAATAAAATCCTGTGGAGAAAAAGGTCTGTACTTGTGGAGATCTCTTCAATCCCGTTGCCTGACTCAGCATGAGACTTGTAGGAAGTTCAATAGATCGTGGAAAAGATAACAGATTGAGCTTATAAGGAGAATTATTTGATTTTGTTGTATAAGATCAAAAAATCTGAAAATTTTAACGAAATCTAAAAAATATCTGAAGGCTTCATGAGATTACGCTTGAAATTAAAAACAAGTTTCATTAGAGCTTTTTTGCCTCTTTGACTTTTGGAAACAAAAATGAGAAAATGCAGAAACAAGCCATTGACTTATGTTGGTTTCACACAGATCTCACTTTTGTCTAAGAGAAATAAATAAATTACTGCATGCTTTAGATTCCTTTTCTCATTTTATTTTACTCTGGGTTGTCAAAAGTTATCCACTTATATATCATAGGTTGGTGACAAGACCTAATATAATTGGTGTGACATAGATTCTCTTTTATGTTTTGAACTTCACACTTTCACCAACAGCGTCCTTCCCATTTTGTCTTTGTTTTGTGTGTGTGTGTGTGTGTGTGTGTTTTTTTCCAGCGTTACAAGGTAAACACTACTGTCAGATGAGAGGCAGAAGAAATATTGTATGAGCACTGAAGACCATCAAGGGCACCTCTGGCAATGGATAAACAACCACACATTCAGGAAGATCAGCCCTCAGGTTGAAAGTGATTCATAGACTGCAGAGAACCAACAAGTGACTTAAAACATGGCTTCCTCTGTTGCTGCAGATAGTTTTAGCTGTATCACTTTTCAACCAAAGCAGTTCTCATGGTTCTTTGTCAGGTCGGGTGCTATGAAAGTTCTAGTTTGGTTCTTCACAGTTATCGAACCACTGCAGACCTACATCATTTCCAGATCCTTTTGGAGTGTATGTCCGACATTCCCTGTGGGCAAATAGCTTGTCATCACAAAAAAAAAAAAAAAAAAAAGAAGTATACAGAATTGATGGATATTTCCACCAAATAGAATCCTTAGTATCAACAGTCCAGCTGTTTTAAGAAGTTGGTACATATGAATGCTGTCTGCAACACTGACCAATGCTTTCAAAAGATAACCCGTATAGTTACAACTTAATGGACTAAAACAACTGATGAATTGAATGATTGTTACTGCAAAACATTGTTAAAAAGAAAAATCTGTTGAAAATAATAAACATGAGTGCCTCCTAAGTCAACCATTTGGTAGTATAAATGTTAAACTAATGATTTGCATCACTTATTTAATTTGTTGATATTTCTTATTGCTCAAACATTATTTTAATAATAACTGGTTTTAAGAGAAGTTAAACAAATGAAAAATGTTTCACTGTGAACGGGAAAAAAATGGCCTCTGGCTGTTTTTTTCATCTATCAATAACTGTTACCAAAATTCAAGTATTAAAATCTGTTTTTATTTGTCAGCTATGCTCATTTCTTTGTTTTCACTTAAGAAGATTTCTTCACCAAAAGTTACTTTTTCTTAATTCACATTTGTAACCAAAAGTGGATAACCAGACCCAAAATTCATCATAAAGAATTCCAACCTGCTGAAGATGCTAAGAATGAGCAACAATAAAGTATGAGCTCTTACTATTAAGGACAGAGGGCATTAATGGATTACATGCATAATACAACGGAAACCAGTCTGAATCCCACTGAGGAATTGACTTTTGTTTAACTGTAACATGCAACAGTGAACAATTAACATGCACATCATAATCTATTTCATTATGACGCTAATGGCTCATAAAATTATGCAAGAACCACCTCTCAGAGTCATCAGAGACTCCTTCATATCCCTATCTCTGTTCCACTCACTGTTTCAGTGTCCTACATGTGTGTGACAGAACTGTAACAGAGACCTTGGGAGCAGTTGAATAGGGCTGTGCGAACATGTGTCAGTGGAATCTCTAATGGGAACACCAAGCTCCTAATATACAGTCCATCTGTAGCCTGCACAATGAATAACAACAGCTCTTTGCAATATTGACTCCTCCCCACTCCCCCATTTTAATGATTATGCCTTTGTCCTTTGTGATAAAAAGTCCTGTAGGAAGTGTTCCATTACTGTGTTATGGGTGGGGGGGTGAAGGTGTGGGGGTTGGGGGGGAGCTTCAGAGCACAAGGCTGGCGCTGCTGTCACATTGGCTCTTTATTATTCATTAGGATATCTTTCTTTTCCCTGCGTAAAAGGACCTTGATAAGCCATGTTTATTCATACACTAACCTTTTTAAATATTTCCAAGAGCTCTTCAACAAAGACCTACCTGGCATACCTAATACCTAATCTTTGTTTCATTATTCAGTCCTCACGCTCACACCTCACACTTAAGATGCCATATGTGAATCCAGCTTCCACACTTTTTCTTTGTCTTTCTATTTCACTTTCTTCCCCTATCTTTTTTATTATTTAGATTTTCTTGCTGGGATTTTTCCTCGTTTTTCCCTTCTCACTTACTAATCTATTATATTAGCTCTTTTGCTTTCTTTTACCGCTCACCCAGTGTGCTCTCTTTTCTCTGTCTTTGTTTCATTCAGAGGTCCAGGGCTCTGCAGACTGATTCCTGAGGGCGACTTTCTGATTAGTAGAGTCACTCCTGCACTTTTTCTACTAAGGCTAACCTGCGCACCATTATTCATTTCTATTTTACCTGTTGTTTCTCTGAGATTATTTACCATATTTTGATTAAACAAAAAAAATGAGAACAATAGCACCTCTGCATGTCAACTGTTCAATGATACTTCATTCGGGAATTAATGGCCAACAGCGACATCACATTATGATCGTCAAAGGTATATACAACAGTGGTGAATTTTTATTAAAAATATGCCATGTTGACCCATAATTAAGCTCTCCAAGGGCCCCTTTTGAATTATAATTTAGTTGTAATTTTAGGAACGTTTGTCTCACATTAACCTAAAAAAACAGTAGGCCTGTTTGATTAGATCTTCCCGTAGCAGAAACTGAACATGAGTTTAACATTTGGCATCTTAATTAAGACACCTGTCTAAGTTCCACTGAACCTGAAACTCTTTCTTCTCTTTTCTCCAAGTTCTAAATTGTTAGCACCTAAAATCATGTTCCTGTCCAGCTCCATTTGTCTTCTGTAAGTGGCTCAACAAACCGTACTTTGCTTCTCAATTATACCTGCATTGCTTGGATAGGTACAGCAGTTAGCACGGGAAGACATGTTCCGTTTTTTTTCCCTTCTTGCCCACATCTGCCTGCCTGTCAGCCACCCATGATATTTGGCAGGATTTCACTTGCTACGGTGAAAGATGTAGCAGCACTACTGGCGCTGTTGGCACTGTTAAGAGTTGGGCCAGCTGTAAGCTCAGATACTGATGTATGAACGCAAGAGCAGATCCCAGCCAACACCAGTAATCTGCAAGGTCTCTAGGGCATAAAGTTCTCACACAAGAATGGCACAGATCCAGGAGGAGTAATAAACTACACATACTGTATACAGTACACTCCAATAAACTATTACTGCATGCTTTTGCTTTTTATTGATACTGTTACAACCAGTTGAGGCCTGGATCTCTGTAATGGTTTGAGCAATAAGAACTGCATCACACACAAAAAGCTCTGAAACATTTATAATATCTGACACATATAAGGAGAATTTCTCACATACATGGATTCTTGCTTGTAAAGGACTGACAGGCTGGAGAACACACACACAAAAGAAAGAAGAAAAAAATACTTTTAGTTTCACACTCTGATTTCATTGAATGATTTATTACCTGATGATCATAAAATGAACATTATCATGTGTATTTTCCATTTCCTTTCAGTTAACTTAAAGCGAGCAGCAACCTCATTCAGAGTTTATCTGGACAAGAAGAGAAGATACCATAACCATTGCCTCAAAGTGGTGAAGCATTATACCAAAAGGGCAGAAGTTCAAGTAGAGCAAGAAATGCCTCTTACCTCTCAGTGACTGAAAGCAGCAGAAAAAAAAAATATTTGTGAAATGAATTGCCAACGTGGCAACTGTGCAGTTTCCATTTATTGTGTCTGGCTTGTGTTGTTTTCAATTTTCTACCTTCCCATGTTCTCAAGTTCACTCTCACCCTTACGGCACTGTCAATCTCTAAATAGATCTGCCTGTTTGTTTTCCCTTCTCACTCCCATTCTTCCTTCAGATGAACTGTCACATCCCCTCCACTGAGCATCAATTCACTCTGCAATCTGGCCCAAAGTTACTGATGCCAAATCCATGACGGCCTCACTCAATCCACATTTTCCACCCAATGGAATTTGAGGACATATAAACCAAACCCTGCTTGGATATGCACATTCCCGCTCTGACTCATCAATCAGGCCTCGTGGGAGCTGTCATGCTCCAGATTGGTTTTTAGCTTTCCAGTGAATTGATTGAGAAAAAGAGACTTAAAGTAATGCATTTGCCAATAAGTTGCCACACCAGCTTGATTTGAAATGGAATCAGGCATCGCGTTTGTCCCTACCTACGATTACTTAGGTTTTTTGATGCTATTTTGGACCAATCCTGCTTTCACCATTGGCCACACAAACTATCAAACTATGTTAAAGTACCTTTGGATATTACCTACTCCTTTCCGTAAGAAATTGGAATTTGTGCGAAGCAGGAAAATGAGTGAATGTGAGAGTGAGAAAGAGAGGGGTGTGTGGAAAGAGTGAGAGCTCCGCACTGAGAGGAGAACTCTGAAAGTAAGCGAAGAGGGAGTTGAAATTCAAATGCAGCAATCTGACAGAATAATTTATTGAGTTTCAGCAGCTTGGTAAAGAGTTTCTGATAAATGGAGCAAGTCGCACTGAACTGTTATCAAAAAATGAGAAAGGGGTCATACCAACTGAAAAAATATATGGAAAAAAATATGAACTACATCTTCAATTTCATGAAGAGAGATTTTAAAGTTGTGTTATCAGTTCATCTGGTGTCTAAAACTGTTGGTAATGGGAATTTGAAAATATTAAAGTAATTTGCAATCTTTTTAAAACCATCTGAAAACAAAGTTTTTACACAGTTTTACTTCAAAATAACATAATTAACCAAACCAGGCGTATCACTGGGCAAGACTGTGGTGGATTTCCATGCAGGCTAAGCAATGCCACTCAGAAGCGATGTAAACATTGAAAAACAAAGTAAAAATTTAGGTCATTATATTTACATTAATTTTCCGAAAGATTAAAGAAAATTTGTTAAGTTGAGAAATTCAGAACATTTTGTTTTACAAACCAGCTTGCATTAAAAGAGACTTTGAGATAAGGTGTCTAAATCAGTCTCACATTTATAAGGAAAGACTGTCTCAACCTAAATCAAAGTATTTGGTGTTATTTGATGGTCATGCTTTCTCAGTGTAAGTGTCACAGTTCGTGGAAGTGTGAGGACCCAGTTGCAGGACAGAGAGGCAAGAGCAGACCAAATGCAGGAAAACGGTTTAATCTTTAAACCAAACGGAACAGAAAACAGAACGGAGAAAACACAAGCAACTGTAGACAAATTAACCCAATGAACCAGCACTGAGAATATGAACCAAGGGGCAGAGGTGTATAAAGTAGAAGTATAAGTAAAAACAAATGTTTTTCGATCTACCTGTGCATTTAGAACAGGTATTTTCACCAACAGGCTCATCTACCTTGCAGTGGAGCTGAGCTAGTTAAATTCAGCTGGTTTATTAACTGGTTGTGAACAGCTGCTGGACAGGACTTCTACTTTTTGCCTCTACTTCTACTCTATACACCTCTGCCAAGGGGTATGCAAACACAGAAGGAATAACAAGAAACAGGTAAGCTGAATCAGAAAATCAAAACCAGGTGAGCTAAGTAACTAGAGGCAAGATGAGAGACAACACACAAGGGAACAAAACTACCAAATAAAACAGGAAACCAGAAATACAGAGACAACACAAACATCATGTCATGACAGTAAGGCATTATCTTGAATATGAGATCCAAGTTAAAGAATATGTCGCAGTTTTATGCTTTTTTTTTATAATAAAATAAGAACAAATAATTTAGCCAACACTGCAGAAGAGTCACATACTGACTTGATTTAGTGTTTACATATGATAGGTTTGAATGGTTCATAGGTGGATAGAAAGCCCTTCTGATTTCTTAACTTCCAAAGGATGAGTCAACTGGCTGACTGTTTTAATGAGTTAAAAGAGTTAATGTTTAGACAGGCTTTGCTGTGAGTTGGCTTGCTTATTTTTGGTCTACTTTTTCATGTTCATCCATTTTAAAGTATGGTGTGCTTTCTTATTTTGTCTGTTTTATTATTATTATTATTATTATTATTATTATTATTATTATTATTATTAATAATAATAATAATAATAATAATAATAATAATAATAATAATAATAATAAAACAGACAAAATAAGAAAGCACACCATACTTTAATACTACTACTACTACTACTACTACTACTACTACTACTACTACTATTATTATTATTATTATTATTATTATTATTATTATTATTATTATTATTATTATTATTATTAATAATAATAATAATAATAATAATAATAATAATAATAATAATAATAATAGTAGTAGTAGTAGTAGTAGTAGTAGTAGTAGTAGTAGTAGTAGTAGTATTATCCAGTTTCCACCATTAAAACCAGGTAGAGAGATGTTGGAAACCTTTATTCTGAGGGTGAAATCCAAATAGCTGAACGGTCTGGCTCTTTATGAATTTCTTGGATTTGCATTGTTGGTTTAAGCCAGATACGGAGGTAGAATTCTGAAGTTATTAGTTTTTATTTTGGCATGAGTGGTCAGGGGAAGGGTTGGGTTGTGTGTGTGTGTGTGTGGATAACGTGCATGTGTGTTTTTAAGTGTGAAACTGTTTTTTATCTTGTTAAGCACTTTGATAAATAAAGTTTGATATGATTTAAACAACAGAGTAATGGATGTTAAATAGATTTGTGTTGTCAGAATAATATCTATAAAAGAAAAAAGTATTGGAAAAAAGTAAGTCTCTGTATTATGTCTCTTGCGGCCAACATGACATTTTGAGCCTTTTTCAGCTCAGACATTTTTTGATTTAGGAAACCATGAATCTTACTGTGCAGCAGCAAGATTAGAGCAGAATGTCATCTGTGGCAGAGTTCTTGTGTGAATGCCAAAATATTAAAATATCTTCAACAGGTTCATCTTTATGGGAATGTTTGACGGGTCTTTTTCACTCCGTGTCTCCTGTGTGATTCTGCAGCTGAAATATGTTCATTAAAGGCCAATTATGAGTGAAATATTACAGCAGTGCTTCGAACCTTCTGTCAGTCTACAAAAAACATGTCTGCCTGGTCAGCACACAAAACCATGAAAAATTACTCAAATCTGTCAACAAAGAAATGACTTGGAGGAAAGATGTTAAAATTAGCATAGCCTATAATTAAAAGCATGTGATGTGTTTTTTTCGCAGCCAGTTATATCTGTAGTTAAAGGTTTTGCTGTTCCTTGCCTTTATTTTCCATTCAAATTTACACAGCATCTCAGTTTATATAGAAACAGAGTGACCTACATGCAGCATGTATAAACCCAGCATAATGAATACAGTGAACCTCTATCAGCCAGATGAAAATGCATAATGCATTCTAGGGTCAATTACTGCAACAGCAAATTGATACCAGCCCAGTAGCGTAAAAGTTTGATATGGGTGAAGGTAAGGTTGGATGAAGGCAAATAAAACAGTGATTTGCAAAAGTGATTGCTTGCTTCGTAAACACTTTCGATGGCCAAAGCATGCTGAGACAAGTTCCCTGATTGCTTATTGATCATGAATGAGTATCTCAGTCAGAGAAGATCAGCACAAGGTTGCAAAGGTCAGTCAACCAGTCGGCAAGGCCTGCTGCAAATCTGTTATTAATGACTCTCAATGTCACATCCTAAGCAATATCTGATCCATATAAATGTTATTATTACTGTTGTTAAAGTATATCGCAAGTATATTGATAAGAAATTATGGTTGCTATATTTAACACCAAATAATTAGAAAGATAAGTTGATAAAATTTTAATTTGATGGTAGCAAATACGGTGGAGTCTCTAGTCCCAAATGACAGCTTGAGCCTCACCTAAATGATGTTGATTGTGCTCTGAGCCAAATGGATTTCAGCTTGAAGAAACTGAACCTTTATTCATTTAACCCTTTTAGGTTAAAAGTAAGCAATTTAATCTCTTACTATTCATTCACATTAGACTTATGCCCATAGACTGTATATAAAAAGATGGACAGAGCCTCTGTAAAACCACCCATAGGTTTCTGAAGAGCTGAACTAAAGCTCAATGGGCGGTTCCTACCGTCGCCATCTTCACAGTGTCCGACTTGTCGTTTCTCCCGAAAAATACAAGAATAGGCAAGAGATGGAGCTGAAAGGGGGGCTGTGAGCTTGGGGGTGGATGATTGACATCTCGCAAACTCCAACCTCCCTGTAGCTAAGAGCTAACTGAGCTAACCCGGAGCTAAAAGAAGCTAACGAGCTAACGGTGGTAAAGATAAGTCACGTTGTTAACTGGCTGAAAACAGCAGTTGTTCTACATTCCTCCTCACTGAAGCGCGATATTGGGCGTGTCCTCTTGTCAATCAAGAGGACACGCCCTGAATTATGTCAAATTTTGAGATTAAATTACATCTAAACAGAGGGGTTAAAACAAAATTTCCCTCCCCCCAAAGTTGTCATGAAGGTAAACCTGACCCAATTAAACCTAAAATGTTTCTTGTACAAGGCTGTATACATGTTTATTTCTGCTGTGAATGTGGCCTTTTTAACATGGGAGTGTGTGGGGATTTGCTCTATTTTGGAGCCCCTAGTGGATGCAGAGTGAACTGCAATTTTTGGCACTTCTGCATAAGTTTCACTTTTAACCTCTGGTGGTGCTTATACCTCATATAAGATTTTGGGCAGATTTTGGTAAGATGCAAATGAATATGATTTATTTAAAGTAATAGTTAATTCTACAACAAACTTAGATCAGAATTTATACCTAAGTTTGTTTTCTTGACTTTTGACAAAAGACAACTTAATTTAATTTTTCATACAGACTGCAAAGAAAATGACTTAGTATATGAATGAGCATGCTTCTCAGGTATTGTTGCAGGTATAGACTTGTAGGCCTACTGTATTCATCTTGTAGCTTTTCACAAGAATTAGGGGAATCGTATGACAGTCCTGTTGTTTTATCGGTTGGTTATTATTGCAGCTGAGATATGGACAAAAGACACTTTTCAACAGAAACCAAGCAAAATTAAAACTCCTCCACACTTCTAATCTCCACTATTTCACAGCTGTGTTTATCAATCATTCTACCATATTCTGAGCATGTCTTCAGGGTTTCCATCCTCAGACGATAGAGCTCAGCTTATGGCAACCCTCAGATCTTCCTCTCTTTCATGTGAATGCACCATCTAACATGTTTCACCAGTATTTAGAATGGGGGTTGTGTTTTTAGTTTTTTTTTTTAGTTTTTTCAATTGGTTAAAGCTGTCAGAATTCTGTTAATATATAATTTTGTTTCATTTTATTTTTTTTAATGTTTGTTTTGTTGGGTGTTTTTTGTATGTATCAACAAACGTAGATGGTAGGAAGTCTGTGTGAATGGTAGCAACAGAAACACTCAGGACTTTGAGGACTTTGATTCTGCATCTCAGCGTAGACATCAGTCGAGTCTCTTCGTACAGCACTTTTTGTGATAACTGAATCTGAATGGACTGTGTTCTCTTTTCTTCTGAAATTATCTACAAAAACTTAATACATTTAACGTCCTTCCTCTGTTCCTTCAACAAATACCTGTAGGCAATTAATCATTAATTACCAGCACACTCTCAAAGAAAAATATATCATAGGCACAAAATATCAGTCAATCAAATTTAATTTATAAAGCACTTTACAACAACCACTGTTAATCAAAGTGCTGGAGAGAGATAAAAACAAATAAATAATAATTAAAAAATAGAGCACACTTTAAAAAAAGATTATCAAAATGATGATCAGTACTTTAGCGGCAACACTATTATACGTCAAAGGTTGATCTAAATAAGTGGGTCTTTAGCCGAGCCTTAAACAGGGGCATGTCAGCGATGAAGTGGAACTCCAGGGGCAGAGACTTCCAGAGAGATAACCAAATGTTTACGCCTGGATCTTGGGACCAACAGCAGGTGTTGTTGCAAAGAGTGCAAGGTCTTCTGGGCTGGTGAGGAGTCAAGAAATTGCTCAAATAAGTAGGCGCAAAGCCAGGAATGGCCGAAAAAACAAACAGCAAGACTTTGAACTGTATTCTGAACTGGACTGGGAAGTGTGGTGAGCACAGAACAGAAGTGATGTCGGCATGTTTCCTGATATTGGTGAGAAGCCGGGCAGCTGCATTCTGCACAAGTGCAGACAGTGCAGAGAGGCATGGTCCACTCCAATGTAGTGGCAAAATAGACAGCTTTAAGCTGAAAACCATATTTTTATTATATTTGCACTGCCATGCATAAGCAGTCAGCTAATACAGCACACAAAACCAAAGGAAAAAGGCTGTAGCATGAATAATTATTTAATTATTTTTACAATACTTTGGGAACAGTATCTTTCTTTTTTATATACGTTATCATTTATTGTTTATTCTATTAAAAGAACAGCTTAATCAGTGACATTTGGCAGGAAAATTGCTGTGAAGTATTATCACATCTAGTGCAATATTTCAAATGTGACTATAGAGGCTTAGATATAAGCTTTGAAACCCTTCCCCACATTTCTATTAATATCCATGGGAGTGGTCTCGGAATATAGGATTCATATAAATAAGTTAAGTTTCAAAGCTGAAAAGAAACACAAAGAAACTGAGAGATGCTTCCATGCTTTAATGAAGTAATGGCAGTCTCGTCTCTGTCAAAAGATCAAAAGATATGGCTCATCTTTAGAGGACAGAACAAACTGATGTCTGCTGCAGAAAACACGTCTCAGCGAAGCATTAGTGTTTTATTCTTTGAAGATGTGCCACATCTTTTGATCTCTTAACAAAGTATTCCAGTACTTAATTAGAGAGGATATGTGTTTTTGTATGACAGCAAATGAGCTACATTACTGGTACATGTATTTTTTTTACCTAAGTCTTACCAGAAGACCTTTAATAGGGACATTTGTCCAGATGTCCAAAATGTATTGGTGTTATAACTCATGGGGCTGTCACAGCTAACCCTGGCTGACAAAGCATACTTTACAACTTTGTGTTCCAGCCCAAAGCATCAAATGACAGCAGCATTAAGCTTTACAGCATTGAATCACACACAGCAACTGGATATGAACACACTGGCTGTTTTGAACAAGCACCATTGCTGATTCATCAAAGAAACCTGAGAGGACATTTTTTTTCAGGGAAAGCCAAGAATTGAAAGACAAAAATTGACAAAGTAAAACATAAGACAGGCAACAGTGTTCCTCTAGCTTTTACAGGCTGGAGAGCTGAGTAAAGAGACAGGATGCAAGATGGATGTTGATTAGCATTTTTTAAAGGGCACCACAGTGCAAAAATCTGCCTGTTCAAACTTACTGCTTGTAGACACAGGTTAGAACTTTTCAATTCTTATTCTCTGAATTTGGCCTGAATTCTTCAGCATTTTTGTTTTGTTTTCACACCCTTTCCCTCTGTTTACTGTTTATTTTTTGCCAAGCTTGCCTATGACCTGACTTTGTTAATTGTCACCACTTGTGTAAATGTAGCTTGGGAAGTGAAAACTGATAGATTGGTCGATCAATTCCTGGATTTCCCACAGTATATGCTGAAGTGTGGGAAAAGACACCGAACCCCACAGTGTGTCCCAGTGTGCCCATCGGGGTATGAATGGAAAGCATTTTATATGTATTCTCAGCAGTTCCATATGTGTGTATAACTTGGTGAATGATTCAATATGAGTTGGGCTTTGTTTGTTCCTTACCAAATTATTATCATTCTTATGGATTCCTTTTTACTCATCCCTTCTTTGTTCATCTTGGATTACATTTTTTAGCCTTATTGTTTACTGTTCATGATTATTACAGCTGACTTTTTTGCTTCCACCTGTTTTCTGTATTTAGTTCTTCTTTAGCTTCATACTGTGAAACAAGTTCATTAACTCTGACACTTCCAATGCATTTTCAGATCCCACAATTAACCATTCTATCTATTCTTGGGTGAAAATAGAGTAAAAAAGGAGGGAAATATCTCCATTTTGTTTGATTTGATAAAAAAAAAAAAAAAACGTGTCTTTTAAAGTTGGATTCATTTGAAGAGATGCACACAAACACGTACGTGGTTGTGGTTGAGATCTATTGAGTAGTCAGTATTGTTTTACTACCATAAGTGAATGTCACAAATAAAGTATTTCCAAAATAAAATGACTGTATGATAAATTAAGCATGAGTATAAACAATTGCATTCCCAACTCAATCATATTAAGACTTTTTTGAAACAACTCAACTTTAAGGCTGCTATTTTTAAGCTGTCGTTAGTGTTTTTAAAGTGGCTTTTCATGCAGGGAAATCCAAACATGTGGGCCTAAATTTATCAGCGCTGCATGCTGGCAAACATGAAAAAGTGAAACGAGCCTGAAAGATTAAGATGTTTGAGACTAATTAGCTGCTTCAGCATCCTGCCTTTGTTTATTTGTTTTGTATACATTACAGCCACCTTGCTCTGCTGCACGTTATGTTCACACCCCTCTCTTCGTCAGACCTGCATGGCCACCAGAGGAGGTGCAGGTTGACAAATGAGGGAAGAAGACACAGCGTGAGGTCATGGCGAGGTAGCGAGCTACCTCTTGCTGGGTAAATAAATAAGCCATGGCGCTGTCAGCAGTGCAGAATATTCATCACAGTAATAGCCACCTTGGGGTTGGTTAAATGTTCCAAGGAAACATCAAGGTCAGTCTGTGTGCCCTAATAACATAATAAACTTCAGAAAATTTCTGATTTGTGTCTCTGTGTGCTGAAAAACACTTGAAAAAGTGATGGTTTAAAGAGAAAAAAAAATCATGGTGAAAAATTAGATAGTTTAAATAGTAAATATCTTTTATTTGCAACATATCCTTGAACTTTTCACATTACAATAGAAAATGGGGTCTTTTTCTAAACCTGTTTTAAAATCCACAACCAAAATAGTGGATCTTAAACACAACATGCTCCTCTCTACATTACATCTGGCATGATAACAACAAAGAATCTCCCTTGAGAAAATCCACAAAGACCCGCAGTGGAAATGTCATGTACAAGATATTCATATTTCTCTTTTTGTGCAGCCAGTTATCATTCAAAGCTTAAAAGAATATGTAAGATCACTCCCTCGTGTCATGTTTCTTGTGTCTTTGGCTGCCCCTCTCTCTGAATTGCCTACAGAGACCCAGACACAAAGGACGAGGAGATGGATGTTCACTCAGGTTATTTAAGTTTAGGCTATACCTTAAAACTATACTATATCTTAGAATATAACTTACCTTACAGAACATGGGAAACAAGTAAAATTGCAGTTCATTTGCTGCAGAGATGCTTTACTCTGCAGTTTATATTAGAATGGCATGGGCTGCATCACTCAATCTAGCCGTAGCCTCACTAATAAATAATTCAGCATGGCAGAGAGTTAGAGATATTCAAATTTCCCTGTCTGTATTAGCCACAGACACTTTTTCTCTTACAGATTTTAAACACAGTAATCCTTAGGAAACACAAATAACAAGATTAAATCTTTTATAAACAATCATCCTCACCACTTTCGGTTCTATGAAGGAAAATCTATTATTAATACTAGTCTATAACAGTCAAACTCCTGTTTTCACTGGGTCTTATCAAAGTTTAAAGTACCACTTAAGAATGAAAATTTCAGTTAATATAAAGTTTATTAAGTTTTATTTATAGTATACACAAAATCACTGTTGAGTCATAATAAGGCACTTTAGATGGTCAGGTCAGCTGGAAAAAACATCTTGAATAATTCATTATATTTAAATGAGCTGAAAAGACGTAAATGCATCACAGGCCTTAAGTTACGGCAGCAAGGGCAGTTATTAATACATCAGGTAATTATCATGGCTCCTTAGTGTTATGAATGAAAGTAATTGCACTGGACCTTTTTCTCCACCTTGCTTCTCTCTCAGATTTTACAGAAATGGAAATTCTATCATAACCTTTTAACCTTGTGCATTATTAAGGTGAGAAATATACCCACAGTTTCTCTTGCAGTATAGCCATGAGGCAGGGTTTTTAGCATGTACTGAAACCTCTGCCAGGCTCTAGAGAGTCAAGCTGGGGATTTATTACCCTTCACACACCCTTTTGGCTTCTTGAAAAATACCCTCCTTTGAATTAAATGTTAAAGACTAAGGCGCTCACATTTTGTAAGGAAACTAAATTAACCCGTGTAGCCTGAAGCTCTCATTGCCTTCTCCGCACTAAAAACAAGAAAGTGTATAAAACATAATGCTAATGTAGATGATACAGACAAGGTGCAGAGTTGCCTTCAAGAAAATGCAGACACACCACAGCAGTTGAAAATATTTCTGAATGCAAACATCCCCAAAATAAAAGTTATGTACATTGCCTTGCCAAAAAATAAACTATGTGGAAATACACATCCAGTTGTTGTGGAAATTATGTTTCAGTTCTAAGAAGGGTGAAATCATTAATATTCATTAAGCAAAGAAAACGTCTAAGGAGATTGCAGAAACTACTAAAATTGGGTTGAAAACGGTCCAACACAGTTTTAAAAATGCAAAAGATCATGGAGAACCGTCATTTTGAAGGAAGAATTGTGGACAGAAAGAAAAGTCAAGGGGGATTGTGATAGGCAGATTACTGAAACTACTCAAAGAAAAACAACAGTAAAACTCAGGGCTATGCTTAATAATAAAAGCATTTCCACGTGTGTTATATAAAGGGAACTCAAGGGATTGGGACTGAACAGTTTTGTTTTAAGAAAACCATTCTTTAGGTAGGTTAAGTGCAGAAAAAGGCCAAAATAGAAAGGTCAACTGATCTACTGAGTCCATACTTGCCCTTTTCCAGAGTTATGGGTGCATCAAGGTAAGAAGAAAGGCAGGTGAAGTTATGCACCCATCTTTGTACAAAACAGATGGTGCAGTATGATCTGGGGTTGCTGAAATTGGTCAAGTCTAGGTTCAGCAACATTTTGTACTAAAAGAATGAGGTCTGCTGACAACCTGAATATTTGGAATGGGCAAATTATTCCATCAATGGATATTTTCTTTCCTCATGGCACAGCCATATTCCAAGATGACAATGCCAGAATTCACTGGACTCAGATTGCAATAAGAGTGGTTTAGGAAGCGTGAAACATCCTTTTCACAGAATTCAGATTTTAACCCCATAGAGAATCTTAAAGATGTGAACAGTGACTGGACTCTTCCACCATCAAATCCAGATCCAGGTAAAGAGCCCTCTAGTAAGTATGTAAACCAGATTAGTGAATATACACGTGCCTTTATAGAGCAGGTTGCATAGAATAGAATAGAATTTGTTTAGATACTTTGAAAGAGTGTTTCTGTTGAAAAACCTGTATATGGAGCCATTTTGAATATTTTATTGTCTTGACTAAATTTTATTGGTGCGTGGATGTACAAATTGATGTTTTTTCGTCTGGGTATTAAAGTATTTGTAAAGTGTTTGTCAATTATTGTTGGTTTGTCACATCGGAAGGACTTCCAGTATAAAGCTGGAATAGAAGCTCCAGGCTCACCCCTCAGATTAAAAGGCCAAAGACATAATTGTGAATTTCTGTATAAAAGAACAACCCATTACTATTCCACTAACCATTGGGAGTCAAGTGGTAGAAAGGGTTACAAATTAAATTTCTGGGTGTAGTGGGCGACCTGTGTTTGGGGCATCCACATCGCCTAAGCTGTGGGAAAGGCCTGACATAGTGTTTTCTGTCTGAGAAAACTGAATAGTGCTAGAATCTCCCAACTGTTCATGGTGAACTTTTAACATTGTGCTATTGGTAGCAATCTTATTTGAGGATTCTTTGTGTTGTTTTGTGTTGTGCTGTTTCCTCTTGAAGAAGATAGGGGTCCATTAGAGGCAGAACCACAAGACAGACATCTGGCGTAAAACATGTCCCAATGTGCGATGATTCGCTGTGGCGACCCCATCAGAGGGACAAGCCGACAGGGACCAACAACAACAAAAATTATGACAATGACATTAAACTATTGAATTGAATTGAATATTTATAACTAAGAAAACCAATAGATGGCATCTTCAGTCCTCCATCTTGAGTATGAAAAGTGCGGCAGGCAACAGCAGAAAGGGGAAAACAAAGTTTCATTTCAACAGGAAGGAAAAACCTCAGCCTCAGGAAGGGCAGCTATCTGCCTCGACCAAGTGGAGGTGGAGAGGATTAGAGGGATCAATAAGAATGATACCTCTGAGCCAGGGATACCTGCTGAGAAAGAAAAAGGAAAGAACAGAGTGATGACAATAGTAATGTCACATATTCATACATAAAGAAGACTAAAGAGAGAAAAAGTGGAAAGAAGTGTGTCATAGGTTATCCCTCAGCAGTCTAAGCATTGTTCGAAATACAGGGGAGCCAAGAGCAGCTCAGCTTCCCGGAAAATACTTGTCTGAGATACTCAAATCCAATTTTAGGCTATATTTAGCAGTATTTTCCATAAAGATCCTGACATTCAATTAAAATAATAGCATTCATTTGTCAGCATTGTGTTTCTTCATTGTATGTGATTTGAGAAGTTGCTGACTGGAAAATAAGCTTTCTGAAAAGCCCCTGTGATATTTGAAGCCCAAGTCAATCCCTGTGACACTACAACTAAATGCATCACCAAGTGACACCCAAGCTAGCAGTCACACTAGGGGAGGAATGTGGGAGATCCAAGGGATCACAATAATAAGGGAATCCATACTACTAATCTCCAGGGTCTGTACTTATGACCAAGGCAAGTTGGTTCAAACAAATATTTCATTTACAGCGCATCAGTGTGGGCATAGGTCAAAAATCTAAAGAGGCTAGTTTAAATGTTGCTACAGCATCAAGCCAGTGAGAAACTTTTCTTCACTAGAAGAAGAGGTAAAAGTTACATAAAGGTTCTTCGAAGAAAAATAATGTTTTGAGTAAAGGCTCAAACTGACATGAAGAACCAGTGGTGACTCAATTTGTGTGCATCTGAACAAAAAAAAAATCTCATCACACCACAAAGACCACGTCCATCTCTAAGCTACGTTGAATCAGATATTACTGATTAAAAGAACCACAATTTATTTAGTATTCAATAGGGGAAATCAGAAGGTAGGCTGCATAGATCAAACACACACACACACACACACACACATATATATATATATATATATATGTGTGTGTGTGTGTGTGTTTGATGTATGTAGCGTATTATTTGATGCGTATTGTTTGATGCATGTAGTGTATTATCTTTAACGTTATTCCGTGTCTGAGCGACAGTGGGTGTTTTTATTATTAATTTGCTGTGTCCTTAGACAAGCAGACAACCTTGGGGCACCACCCAGCCCTAAATTCATTATACGGTCTGGCAGGGAATGCAGTGATATGACAGTGATATTTGTCTAATAACAGATAACCGTCAGCCTCAGAATACGCTTACTGGAGTAAGTTCTCGTCAGAGGGAACAAATCACTTCTTAAAGATCGATCACGCTACCACAACTTCTCAAAATATAACATACTTTATTAAAATTACACCAGTTAAAATCAACAGGCACAAATGACATTCATCATATAAACCAGAAATAGTGGGCAGCAAGCATCAAATAATGAATTAGCCAAGATGAGAGAGAGGGAGAGAGAGTATGAATTGCTTGAGCCAAGCCAACGTCAAAGATGTAAAATAAAATTTTTAAAGGTAAAGTTATGCAAGCAGTTTACATAACTTGAACGACTAAGAAGGTTGGAAAGATGACAAGTCTAATGAAATAACTCCTTTATATCAGGGTAGACTATCAGGCGGATACCGCGTGGGATGGATTTAAAATGGTAGCTTCTGCTTACTAAGACACCAGCTTGTGATCAGAGACAGGAATAATGGATCAATCTTACTTCAGTCTTGGAGCCAGTAGACAAGAATTTAGTGGTTGGCCTGATACTTGTCCAAAGGGGACCTCAGCAGGAGTCAGGAGCTGCCTGGAACCGCCTGGTTCGGCATCTGAAGCTGGACCCAACTCCGATAAGAATCCACGGGTCGCGGGTGCTGGCAAAGTCCTGTGATCGTTGGAAAAGTAACGTGCGGGTCGTCCGTATGTTATCAATCACAGTCTTGGGAAGGCCAGAGTGCGACTTGATGTCTCAGGAGCAAAAATAGTTCAGCCAGAATTGGAAACAGAAACAGTTTTCTGATGTTCAGCAGTCGAACAAGCGGACTTACTGTAATAAAAAAAAAAAGACACGGTGCCGGACGGACAAAAACAAGACTAAAACAAACCATAACGAAAACAAAAGAGAAAAAGTAAAACGAACAGAGTAAAAAATTAAACGAAGAAGAGAAAAACAAAGAGAGGACCAAGAAAGAGGACCAAGAAGAGAGGAAACAACAAGAGAGCAAATTTCGGGAAGACCTGCAGTTAAATTTGCCGGCGCTCTGGGGCGGACTTTAGGTTATCCAATCAGAGCGCAAGAGTCAGGAACATGGGGTCTCAAAATTCGGTCAAAATACTAAGTTCTTGGGGAATTATACTTAACATTTTTCCAACCTCAAAACATATCTATAAAATCCATTTATAGATTAGCAGAAGTATGACTGATTCTTATGACAATGAACCTTAAAAACAGTTTGTTTGATGCTGTCAAAAGGGGAAAACAGTTTGTTAACAGGTACAAGACATTTCAAATACATTTCATCAATGATTTTCACTTTCCAAGGATCTGGTGGGTCAAGAAATCATTTCCACACAAGTTCTTACTTTGAGTCAGAGTTGTTAAAAAAAAACCCAGCATAATCTGAAATGCAAATCTCAACGTGTTTGAGGGTGTCCGCTAGATGGCGCTATTGCTCCATCCAAGGAAACACAGAAGCTAATTTGCTAACTTCTTGGGATTTAACATCTGAAAAACGGTTAAAGTCTTGGATTAATTGAGAAAGGAAGGAAAGTCCATTTATCCAGGTGTGCTGAAGATGCATCCAGTATTTTATATAGTTTAAGAGTTCAGAGCTTAAGGGTCACGCTCTGGAATCTAGTCTTTGTGTGCTGTGGACACAAAAGGACCTCCTTGGGTGACGAACAACAGGCTCTTACCTCAGGGTCCAACTTCAAAAGGGTGCCACAGTCTGTCTGTGTAAACATTTCCAACCAGGAACAAAATAAAACCAGCAGGGTTCCTGTTTTAACGTGAAGGCCTGTCTACGGTATTGAGATGGATCTGAATTTTATGACTTTCATTGATCTCTGTTTTGGAGACGTGTGGATGGACTTCCTTTGAAGTAGAAAATCTTGAGTTCTTATCTGATTCTGGGGTTAGTTCGGCCTTGGGAGGTTGCTACATATATATAAAACCCTTTCCTCACCCACCCCTCCCATCTCCCCAGGGTAGGGCAGGTGGCTGTTCATCTCTCAAGCTCGGGTTTTCTACCAGAGTCCTGGGAGCTTGAGGGTCCTATGCAATATCTTAGCTGTTCCTAGGACTGCGCTTTTCTGGATGGAGATGTCTGATGTCTCACCTGGTATCTGTTGGAACTATTTCTCAAGTGTGGGGGACACGTCCTCCAGTGCTCCAATCACTATGGGGACTACTGTTGCTTTCACCCTCCAGGCCTTCTCCAGTTCTTTCTTAAAGGGGTGCTATTGTGGTATTTCAAGTTTTCTGAGCTTTCCACAGTGTTACAGTGTTGAATCCTCATCAGACATGTGAATGGCACTGTTTTTTATCACCTGAACGCATGTTTGAGTTTGAGTTCCAGCACTCTCTCCATTCAGTTTCCATGGCCACAAAAAACGCGTTGTTTTAGAGAGTTTTTTCTACTTCGAAATCCTTGTGACGTCCCTGAGGATAAGGTTCGGTGATTGGTTATCTTCTACTGGTTAACAAGGGCATGTACAAATACATCAGGCGGGTGGAAAACGTCGGATAAAGTTATTTCCAACGATGGCTGGTGAGTTTACCAAAGAGAGACGTCCTGCTGCATTCGTTGCTGTGGGTTGCTGTTTTCCACTTTGTTTTCAGGGTCTGATTCAGGTTCCAACATGTAGGGTTGCATGCTATGTGTTGACATTGTATTTTGTTTTTTTATTGCGTTCATATTAGCCCAATCCTTCTGTTTGAGATGTTACAATGACGGCGAAAGCAGTTGCGGTGCGCGCTCCCGATGTAGTGCAGTGGCAGGAGGCGGGGCTTAATGCGGAAGAGTCTAAATCCACTCGTTTTGCCCGCAGGCTGATCTGACAGCCTATGGAGAGGGTCGGTCTGAAGTAAATAAAGCCATTTTTGACAATAACTCGATCAATCCCAGCCCTTCTGGTCTCAGAAATAAAAATCGATTAGCCCGAAATGCATATAATAGTTCCACTTTAAGGCCTTGGTACTTCTCCAGTTTCTCATGATCCTTTTTCCTGATATTTCCATCATCGGGGATTGATACATCAATCACTATGGCTGTCTTTTGCTGCTTATCAATGATCACTATGTCCGGTTGGTTGGACACCACCATTGATCTAACTTGGCTCAATAAACTGCTCTTAACAGTCAGCCCATGAAATTTTAAGATGACTATATTGGTGGATTCCTGAGCGGCTAGACAACAAATTACATGCTTTCACTTTACATCCCCTTTGCAGACACTATGCACTAATTATTAAATGTTATCAATAAACAGTATGTTAAAGGCCCTTAGCATAGCATACTTCCTTTAAGCCGAGGTAACAAATGTTGTTGTTGTACAACAACAAAGCAGGAGCAGCTCGCAGATACAAATATGAGTCTGAGAAACTTGATGAAAGTAGCAAGCAAGATGTAACCCCAGCATTGCACACTGCCAAGGTTCAGCCTTTCAGTTTTCTACTTGAGGCCACTCAAGGTTTCCAAAGTATTCTTCCATTCACGCAGATATTTCACTAAAATAACGTGATGAGAATTTACTGCACTAGAGCAATCTACCGAGTCAAGCGTCTGCAACTTGTTTAGATTCTTTTTCATTTATTGCATGTTTCTGTCCATCTTTGATGTTGTCTTGGTGAGCTGCTGATGGATTTAATAAATTAATAAAACATCTTACAGCATGTTTGCTGCTTTTATAGAGATTTTCCCTCTTTGGTTACTCAAAAGAGGCCCTTTTGGGAGCGGCTATGTTTACCGTTTCTCTCACATTTTGAAGTTATTGGTACACAAGCCTTGGGACAAACACAAAGCAATCCCATTTTTCATTCAGACAAGAACTCCATGCCTGGCCTTTGTTCTGGCTGTATGAAATTCCCTTTGAGCTCAATTGCTTTGAATGTCTTAGTTTGCAAAGAACAGACTGACATCCTGAACGTAATAATTGACTTTGATAACAAGCTAGAAGACTTGAGTGTTCACCTAATGATGTCAAATATTAATGCACCAGAGACACGTCTGACACAAACCCACCTGCTTGTAAAAATATGAAGCAGGGTCCAGATCTTTGTTGATGTTGATGAATTGAGCTGTTTAAAGTGCTTCTGATAATAGTGAAGTTCGTTCTTCAGTATATACACAGGCAACTGTTCAAGTTCCCAAGACTGAGCAGCAGTGCTTTGACAAGAACACGCTACCTTATTTCACATCAGCTGTTTTGTTAAGCAGTCAACAAAGCAGAAAGAGAAAATGGGGCTGGCAGCTCAGTCTTGATGTATTCTACAGAGGGTAAGCATTTTTTCACTTTGCAGAGCAGATGTGAACACCTGGGCACTACAACCCCGGTGTGAACGATCATATGAAACAGATTTATGTTCGGTTCATTGCACCTGTTGTCTGAATGATAAAAATATGCACATATAGTCTATTTGAAGATTTTGGTTTTACGTTAACAGAAAAAGATGAGGCACATGTCATTTGGTTGACACACTGTGCATTTTCATGTAGTTTCCTTCTGTTTTTTTTCTGTGGAGAATTCAGATGTCTAAAGCAAGTTTTCATTGAGAAAATGTTCAGCTTCAGAACATCTAGTTCTGAAGCTGCAGATTTCAATCGGCTGAACATCTCCCAACTTTTACTCAATTAAACAAAATATAGATGTCTTCCAAAGCTGCTTTCTGGTTTGCATATTCTCAGTTAGAGGAGAAATAGTGTAACAACATGGAGGTGTTTACTGAACAAGACCTGTAATGTTTGTAGCTATACACTCGTTAGAAGTAACAAAAAAAGCTATGTTTATCATTTTCACAATTTGACAACAATGTTCACGTTGCTATGAATATATAGCTTTCCTGCCAACATATCTCTCAAGTGAATAGATTTAATCCGTGCAGCACTGAACCATACCTGAAGAACCAGTATTGTAATGATTTGAAAATTCCAACTTTGAACTTCAATGAAAGTAAGTTCACTTCTCTACCCACAAATGTAAATCAATAAGTGTCAGCAAACTACTCAGTGTGTGTAAAATGGAATAAAATAAGAATCATTAGAACTTCAAACCACCGCTTCACACTGTGAGCTCACACTTTATTGCATTTTAAGAATTTAAGCAATTTTGTACATCCAATTCAATTCAAAGAGATTGTGCTGCAGTTAATGGCAACACATTACCTGACTTCTGTTTCTAAGAAACAAGATAGTGATGAGAGAAGTAGAGGGAAGTCTGAGGACAGAATGAATTTAGTTGAAAACAGATGAAAATGATGCCACAGAGCAGAAAGTATATGCGCAGTGCTTTTGTCTAAATCCTATTACGTAAAGCTGTTTCTTCTCCATTTAATGTGTGCAGGGATGCTTGACTATTCAATGTGGATTACCATACATGATTTCTGAAGAGATAGTCTCACCTCATGCATTGGAGTGTGCTCCAGAAAGTAATGTGAATTACCAGAGCAGACAGCAAGCCAGGGGGTGGATGTTCTTGAGAGACAGAGGTAACAGGAAGTCAGTAATGCAACTACTTACCTGTTGAATTTTAACACATGCAATCCAAAATGGTTTGCTCTGAAGTGGGTGCGCACAGCTGCACTCCTCTTTTCAACTTTTAGGGAGGCAGCTCTGATTATTACCTTGAAACCAACAAAACAGACTTTGCTCAATAATTATCTAATTCACTTTGAGTAAGCGCATTTACCATGGAAGGTTGCATATGAAGTACACCTGCATGCTCAATGCTGCAATTACATTTCCACACTACCTAATTGTTTTCCCAATCCTATTTTAGGTGCAAACTAATGATGGAGAGATTACATGCAAATGCAACTGTTTTCTCTGTGGATGAAACACTATATTTTTTATATATAGAATCAGCAGGATGTGGTTGATGAAGGTTGAAATTGTACAAGTAATCAAGGCCAGACTAGGACAAAACTTCAGGATGGGAGTCAAACTTCATCCAGGCTACTCCAACTTATAAAATACCTGCATATGCTCACAGTCACACAAATTTTATGTGAATTTTGGTAAATATTCACACTAAATCAGAAGCCAGCTGTCCAGTCATTTTCTCAGTCACAACAAGACTCCTATGTTAATGATATCTGATATTATGATATAATCATATTATGTTCAGCTTAGCAACATGACTGCATTATTTTGTAAGCACATCATTTAGATGCCAGTTTACCATTGTAAATATGAAATACCAACACCAGCATTTATTTCAAAGTAAAATCGAGCAACTTTACATTTTCTCAGCTTAATCAGATAAAAGACTTTCCAACTCGAAGAGGGATTCCCAAACTTTTCCAGGCAAATAAATGTGGAGGTCTGTTTGGCCTAGCAGGGCCCACCAAATGTCCTATATATATTTTCAGTCAAATAAGACATGACATTACCATGTAAAAACGCACCCAAACACAGTTGTAAATAAAAAAAAAAAAAGAATCCACTTTCAACATTTAACCAGCAAATATATAAAACAGCTGCAATGACATAATTCACTACGAAAGCAGAAAAACACTCTGACAAACTGGTTAAACTAAAAAGTTCTCTCAACAGTCTTCATTTGCACAGTTTTGCAGTTGTTTCTGGGTTGGACAAGAACAATTGTAGACAGTATATGTACAGACTAGCACAGCCTTGCAGTATTCAGATAGCCGTCTGTCAGTTTAACACAATACATAATATTAACTAATATTTAATCAAGGATATAATATATCAGATCTCATGTGTATCCATGTTGGAATGAGTAGCATGTTTATGCTTGTGCTAATCAGAGCTATAACTAGTGAATCAAACCACAGCAGTATTTACAAAAGAATAAATTTCTAACAGCAAATAACACCAGGATCAATGTTACAGGTACATGGCCAAGAAAGAATCTCATCATCTTATATTCAGATACAGGTTTGCAGCCTTCTCACCTCTAGTTCACATTTATTAAATGGAGAACTGACTTTTTTTTTTTTTTTAAGGTCCCCATCTACTCCCCCTGTCCCATTCTGTTCCATTAAGTCCATTTACACTACTGCATTCCTCTTCCCTCTGGTGTTCTACATCTGTGCACATTGCTCATGTTGGTTATATGAAGGATAAAAACTGATCATGTTGATCATCGCCTTTATGAGTAACAACTGAGAAGCACAAGTTGCTTTGTCTGTGGCTATGACACAGTGCCAGACAGGCCAATATGCTCCAGTCTAGTGTACCAGGTTTTCACTTGTATCACTCTCATGAATGGTTGCACTCCTCCTGGCCAGTCCAGTCCTGCATGTTATTATGTTAATGCAACAATAAGTCTTTTGTTATATTTCCAGTTTGTAAAAGTTCAGGCAACAAATTGGCTGGAAAGAAATGTGACATTAAATAACTTTATATCTATTAGTTTAGAAGCATATGAAAATCAAAGTTTTTGTGTATTTCATTGAAAATGAAATTATTAATAAGTATGTAAAGAATATTTTAACTTTGTTATCAGCCATTAATGCTATGGTTGAAAATGGCTGCATTAAAACTGTATCACTCCGGGCCAGATAGGTCTGTTTATTTCACTTAAAAGATTGGTGGAACCACTGCTGAATGTGGGGAGAGTTCATGCATTATGGGAACTGATGAAATTATGTGGCAGCAAGATATAACTGAGTAAAATTTAAAAAGAATCAAGAAAACAGATGGAGAAGAGAACAGGAGCAAGAAGGAGAGAAGACTCTTGGTGTGTTTAGCTCTTGTGGAGAAGATAACAGACCTGAAAGGTTCCCTTCTGGGAAAATCACTCTATAATGCCTATCCATGGCATACTGAGTGTACATTGACAGTTGTTGTTGAACCACATGCAACAAACTTGATTTTGTCCTGTTTCACTCACTAACACTATGCCACACAAAGTGCTTTACAGAGGTCAACAAAAAAAAATTAACTTGTAATCTGACAGGACATTTATAGAATACATGTACAAAAACTGTAATGTACTAAAACATACATATAATACAATAACAAAATATTATGAAATAAATTATGATTATAATATAAATATAATTATTAATAAATTTTATAATCATTATAATAAAATTTTATCATTATAAAATTATGTGAAGTTATATGAAGTTGTAGATGGTCAGGGTTAACGCACTTCAGTTATCTGGACCAAGCACCAAAGACAATAAATACTTTGGTGTTAGGTGTCTTTTAAACATCTGGTCTCTTAAATTTGCCTGATGACGACTTCCCTTACTATATTACTTGAACAAGTCTGTTTAAACTCTTATTCACTCCCAATATTTTTAACAGTACAATGATGTTGCCTATGTTTTCATGAAATTTTGCGTGCTTTTATTCCTTTCACAAAGCATTGAACTATACCCCCATGCACTCAAATTTGTTCAATAATGTACAAATAAATTGCTCTCTTTTAATTGAAATCACCTGAAAACGACTTAATAAACTTGTCTGAGATTGAAATCAGTGACCAAAGCAGACGGAAACACAACAAGCTTAAAGTTACACATAAACACTAAAGTTCAAAAGTTTAATTGACTGAAATCCAGTTACCAAATGCATGTCTTTGGTGTGTGTTGTATAAGCAAGTATTAAAATATATGTCTTACTTAGAATAGTGGTCATTATATTTGTTTTCTTTTACCAATGTCTCAGAATGAAAAGATGTGTATGCCCAGCCTATGGAGTATTGTGTAAGTCTGTTGTAAGGCTGTTGTAGCTCACTGTGTCATGTTATCAGGTTTTCTGCTGAGATAAGACCCAGAATCATGGCTACTTTAAACCTTACTGACAATACTGACCCATAAATTATCAACTTATTTGTGAGTTGGAACAAGATTTTTTTGAGGATTTTGTTTCATTAATGAAAGCAAAACACATTCATTGAAGCAGCAACCACCAGAGCTACATTAGAGTCCAAAATAGAATATCGGCATGAAAAATATTTCAACTTTTCCTGTTCATCTATTCCTTGTTAGAGTTTGAGCCTTTTCTGTGATTGTAAAAGTGAAAACAATAGATGGGATGAAGTGATCCACACACTGTACATGCTTGCAGGACTCCAATTCTCTCCCACTTACATCAAACCGCTCTGTGACCGGTCTTTGCATACATAGCAAAGACCATAATGATGTGCAGCACTCTGCAACAAGTGTTAACAAAGCCACACATCACAAAAACAAATGAGAAAGAATTGCTATCTAAATATGACGGCGCCTCCAGTAATAACTTGACTAACTGAGAGATGATAGAAAATATCACACATGACCAAACAGATGCAAGAAATTTGCAAAACAAATGAATAAACAAATGAATGACCACAGATCTCATTGATTGTTCAATCAAGTAGCAATATTAGCTCAGTTTATACTCAGGACATTCAGGTTTCAGGCAACAGCCTTATTAGCTGGTTGTAGTGTGATATGGCATGGTGGGTAAATGGTGGACTGCTATGATTTACAAGAAACAACTAAATTATTTGAAGCTATAGATTTATTAGGTAGCATAAAACAACAAACAAATCTTTAGGTGCTGTAAGATTTGCACCAATTCACCCAATGCATTTCCATTTACACCCATTTCTTCTTTGTTGAAAACACACTGGAAATGCCTTTTGCATGAAAACATTTTGTATGAGACTTTAAACCCTACAAACATGTATCCATCCATGTATAGCTATGCATCCATAGCTCTCCATGTTTTAATAGTGGATAGCTAAGCTTGTAATACATCCATTTATTATACTGGCTTTCCCCTTACAGAAATAGTGAAGCTTATCCCAGCTGGTACATGGTGGAAGGTGAGCTACACACTGGACAGGCCCACACAAAGAAAACAAGGCAAATATCCATGTAAGCTTACCACTCCAATAGGGTTTCATTTAGAATCACCAGATATTGGAATAAGATGATGGGGGATAGCAAAAATATAGATGTACTATATGTATGTAAAGATATATTTAAATATATATATGTGTGTATTAGGTCATAACTGATTCAGTATAGCCCCCAACTCCTGCAACCTATAATTATTTCTTGACTCAACTACTGCAGTACTCTTGTCACAGTACTACTTGCAACCATATTGAAACCTCTGAAGATGGCCCAAAACACAGCAGTACATCTAGTGTTTGATCAATCAAAAGAAGGGCACATCACTCCATTACTCAATGAACTGCACAAGCTACCCATGGTGACCCCCAAATCAAATTCAAGTCACTTTAGCTTGCCTACAGAGTGGCTGCAGAGTCTGCACACAGCTACTTAAACTCAATCATACAAGCTTGTGCGCCTTCTGGACCACAGTGATAATGATCTCTGGCACTGCCATCCTCATGCATAAGGCAGTCTCAATCAAGACTGTCCTCATTTGTGGCTCAGTGAAGGTGGGACAAGTTATTAAATGATATTAGAACAGGTGCATCCTTCTCTGCCCCCCCCCTCCCCATGAATCTCTTGTGTACTCATCTTTTCAGAGAGCACCTCCTCTCCTTACACCTCTAATACGCTTTCATTGCATTTATTTACATTTTCTACCTGTTCCTTGATTATTACATTATAAATATAATGTTTATGATATAGTTTTCATCATAGAGTGAACTTTGGTGGTCATGATGTGGGATAGAATTGCTAAATAAATCAGTATAAATTAGATTCATGTTTCATTGTAAGGAACTATGTTCAGAGAAAACAATAAAGAAAACATTAGCCCAAGTGATGATAGCCCGTGATCTATCTTGTTTGCGTCCTCCATGGTTAGAAAGCTGTTTTAAAGACATATAAAATAATTAAGGCGAGAAACTAAACATAAGGGATGAGAGTTAGTTACACCCACACTGATGTTTTATATTAAAACTAAAATTATGAGAATGCTGCTGCCAGAGTTTCATTCGCTCTAGCTTATTGGTATTCAATGAGAGCATAGTTGTTTTTATAGTTCTGCTGTTTTTGATCATTTGCTTATGATGTTTAAAATACAAACAAAAACATCAGAAAAATATTGCACATTAAAATAAATCAGGGACTGGCAGCAGTAATAAAAGCAGTCTTTAAACAGCTATGTAACATTTCCATTTTCAGAATTTACTGAGACCACAGTCCAATGGTTTAAAGGTACCACAGTTTTAAAATTATTGACAACCATTTTGGCTGCAAAGACACAGGCAAAGAACAAGGTGTAAAATAAAACAAAAAAGAAAAGGCATTTCTCAGCTGTGTCACATGGGAATGGGTGGAGTGACGGGGGGGGGGGGATATATAATTTAGGCAGTTGAGTTGATTCACTTTTGAAAGATGACTCTAGTTGCCTCAAGAGGAAGCTAGCCTGGGTGCATAAGTGATATCTGCTCCATGGTTAATTCAGTGCGATTTTCCAAACACAAGGTCACTCATTGTCAGTATCTGACAGAGACCCATTCAGAAGAATGAGATGAGCTCAGAGAGCTTTCTCATTCTGAGGCCGCAACTCTCAGCTCATAATTATCTGGATGGCGCAGGCCTGCGTGACATTGTCAAGGAATACAAAGCTGTAATCTCTGCCTGGTTCTTCTGTAATGAATTAACGCCAGTGGCGGTGAAACTGCAATGCATCACAGGAACAGATAGATTTTATTTTAGAGACTTATCAGCCGTTCTATCATGGGAATGGCTTTGGAAACATTGACTATTTAGAGTGGTATGACCTTTTCACCAGAAAGTTCTATGCATGCGGTGAAGCAGTCAACCTTTCTTTCAAACCCACAGGAGCAACGTCAAATTCTGTCAGCCCCATTTAAAAGGTTTTATATCTTCAGAATTGTGGTGAGTTCGCTGCAGAGATGAGATATGTAAGGACAGTGTAAGTAAACAAATATTTCACTTGCACTGAAACATTTCACATAAAGAACATGTTACGTCTGGTTTCACAATAACAAAAAGTTCCATACAGACAATAAAACTGGTCCCAGCCAGATTATAAACCAGCAATCTTCAAACAGGCAGACATGGCTGCTAACTTGTCTAAAAGTAATGCTGATCATTGAATCCGCCAGTTTGACTATTATATTTCCCAGGTGCGATCTAAGAATGACGTTTCCTCTGGCTTTTTAGCGAGTTTGACCTTATTGGATGCATTATGAACCTTTCTGCTTGTTCAGGTTGAAGTTTTCACTTATTCATTTTGTGTAAAAATGTCCAGTTTACAAGTTCTTTGGGTAAATCTGCAACCATATCACTTAAAAAAAAAGGTTCTGCATTGTAAGAATGATTTCCACATTCCATTTGTTTACAACTCTTTAAATTGAATTAAAAAGCCTGTTGCCTTGTAGACAGCAAAAGCCTTTTTTCAGTTATTTTTCTTGTTAAAATTTGCTTATACTCCGTATAATGACATCCTTTAGGATATCATGCTTTGAATAAAAATGACAACTTTGTTTCTCCTCTGTAAGCATTATAGTTTAAACAGATATTATTGTTAAGACATTCTTGTGAGAACATTGTCGTCAGCTTTTTGAGCCATTCTACTTTAGTTGATTCTCAAGGGAAGGCAAGTGGTCCTGGTGTTGTTGAATCTACTTCTGGAGTATACTGCTCTCTTTGCTGCCAAAGTGTGTGTTGAAGTGTGTGTTCCAAGATTTAAAGAGCTCTCTAATTCTCACACCGAAAAAAAGAAAATGCTGAGATCATGGCAAAGAATTTAAATGTATCTTATCATGTTGAATAGATCATTGCACTTTCAGATAACTCATTTACCAGCCAGAGTTTGATGAAATAAAAACTAGACCTATCCAACATAGAGCTGCTTGTTTGCCAGTTGAAATGTTTAGCAAAGATGAAATAAAAAGAACATTTTCCTGAAGGTGAATAGCTTCTCACAGCTTTAAACCATGATGTTGAGGATATTGTAGTTTGTTCTTGCATCAGTGCTACTTTGACTGGACATCTTATCATTTCAAGAAAGTTTGAAGATATTGCGAGAGCAACTCTGTTCCACCTTGTTTCTGCAGACTTCCAGCTGTGCTTAAGAAATGATTCCATCTGTACGGAAATTGGTTCCAACCCAGCATGGATGCAGCCTCATAGTCTCATGTTAGATTTCAGCTCATGCCCTTTAATGCATGTCACCCCACATGTCTAGGTCTATTAAAAGATAAAAGATGAAAAAATGCTGTAGTTTTGCATGAACAACCTATAAGCAATTAAGCAATCTTCTTTATCTGTGTGAGGGGCCGAGCCGAAAAACCAGAGAAGCACAGGGAATGTTTTTAGAAAAATATAATGTCTACATTTATTTAACAAAAATAACAAAATAAATCTTTCAGTGCAATAACTTTGGGCCCATAAAAGAGGTCAAAGAAACCAAACGTCAACCTAGGTATTAACATAAGGAACTCAAACACTAACTGACCTACCTAACTGACACGCAAGGGACACATATATATACTGGCTGATCAGGCCATTTTGACACACAAGGGGGGGAGACAATACAATACTATATACCAACTGTAACAAACTTAACTTATCAAAAAGTGTTACATATAATCAGTTAAGACAATAAACTAAATAATCTGAAATACCTAAATAATACAAACCAACTGACAAACAATCAATAGAAAAACCTAAACCCCTCCTATACTTCCCTCCTATAAAAAAAAAAAAAAGATGGTTCTGCCCAATTAGGCCTCAGCCTGATTTAAGGAGCTCCAGTGCAGCCAGGACTCTTCTTTGGCAGGCTTGGGAACACCAAGGAACTGGCAACTCAAAAGGAAAGTATATTAACTTAAAGCAAAGCAAATTGATAGGGTGACAAAATAAACCAAATTAACAAGGTGACAATATAAGTTAACTAAGTGTGTGCACCCAGTTAGTCAACCCAGCTAATAAAAAATATGAAAAATGATAAAGTATCTTTAAAGTGTTTACATAAGAAAAAAAAAGAAAGTTACCAGACCTTTACTGGGTGGCAGCTAATGCTGCCCTCACAATCTGTAACACGGCTTTACAGAAAGAAAATATAAAAGAGACAGATAAATTGGCATACTGAGAAGTTTTTCACAACTAACTGCTTAAGTGGATGTAAGACTCTTCAAAAAGCCTTCAACATGTAGATGAATCTAACTGGTGGGTAGTTTTTAAATATTAAGGATGTTCAGTGTACTTTTGATTTCATTGTAATATGTGTGATGGAGGATGACAGTAAACGTCTCAGCGGCAGATCAACAGCCTTGGCGACTACTAAATAAATCACAAAACCTTTTAATTCTTTTCAGGGATTGTTCTTTAGTTTCAGCTCATTAAAAGAAAATGTTTGCTTCAGTTTTTTACTCATTACTTTCAGTCATTAAATCCAATAATTTTATTAAAAGCAAAACATAAAATCTTGAGCTTGACAGCACTCAGGAACTCAAATGTACCGCGTGCTGAGCTCAACTGTTTTATTGATAGGTTAGCACCATTAGATTACTCAGATTGTGACAGCTGACTTTGCTCTAAATCCACCTTCTTGTTACTTTTTAGACGTATCTGAGGTGGGAGGTATAGTAAGTCATGTTATATTTGTAACTATACTGATGACAGACATGTAAGCTGAAATACTATATGCTTTAATGTAAATTGTGTTTTAAATACAAATGTTCAAAATGAAATTCATTGGCAATCAAAGCATATATATATATATATATATATATATATATATATATATATATATATATATATATATATATATATATATATATATATATATATATATATATATATATGTGTATATATATATGTGTATATATATGTGTGTATATATATGTGTGTATATATATATGTGTATATATATATGTGTATATATATGTGTGTATATATATATGTGTATATATATATATGTGTATATATATATATGTGTATATATATATGTGTATATATATATGTATGTATGTATGTATGTATGTATATATGTATATATATATGTGTATATATATGTGTGTATATATATATATATATATGTATATGACCATACAAATAATACTTTAATTATGGTCATTATCATTTTAATGTTGTCTTTACTCACTGACTTTCCTGCATGCATCCTCTCACCACAGCCAGCAAACCAAACACATGAACTATTGTTAACACATGATGTAAATGTGATTCTTCGAAATCTCAGCATGAGATCTCAATGGCTACAGCTGCATAATGTTTTTTCATTCTAAATTAATCATTCACATTTAAATCATTCAGAATTAATGTATTCTCCTACGAGTTTACATGAAATTAATAATTCCGAATGGAGGTTTACATGAAACATGTTCTTACTTAATTCCTCTCTAGAGCAGCGGGTTGGGAAGGGTTCTGATTGGACAGAGGGTGCACATGACAAATGACGTATACTGAAAATAAACAAAGTTCGCTCCCTGTTTCTCATTTCACCGCTATTTTTAATAAAATGTTGAAGTACCAGCTCAACACGAGCATACTACTTCACTTTTTGCAGCAACTGAGAATGGGAAGAAAGACAGACCCCCGAACACGGGAGGCAAAACAACGCACGTCATCGGGACAGGACAAGGTAACGAGCATGCACAGAACGACTGTAATTAATGTAGAGCGGAATTAATGTTTACATGACAGAGGAATTAAATAGTTCAGAATTAAAATGCGAATAAACCAGCCACTTACATCAGAATTAAGTTTAATTCCAAATAAATTTGCTTTGTAGTTGAATTGTGTTGCAGTTTGAATTACAACCCAGCGATTTAATGACGCAAATGCAAGCCTGTTGCAGAACACTTCTTTCCTCAGTAACAATGTGGAGTGACATGAACTGATTTCTTTACTAAAATTCAGTTAAATCTACTTTTAACTGGATGAGAAGTCAGCCAGTCATTTAGCTTTTTGGCTGGGATGAGCAGATTGTTACAAGCTAGGCGTGCACTCAGCCCTGGGTCTCCGCCTCCTTCCTGGTTGTCTGACACTGCTGCTGCTTGCTTTGGAACAGGCCTTCTATGTGAAACCTGTAGGTTATTGCTGCTGGAAGAGGTTAGCTGGATAGGTTTCAGCCTTTTATCTCTCTGGAGCTTACAAATATTGCCTGATGGTTCACCTGGGCTAGCGTCTTCTCTTGCAACCTCCCAGAGCTGCTAACTGCTGCTACTGTGGCTTATTTCAGCTAAACAGCACTGTACTTGGGTAATAACAGGAACTCAGCTGCTGCTTTACATTACTACTCATCTTTGTTCCTTGATTCTTGTAAGCCACATTTTATCTACTGACCAGCTGAATTATTCTAATGTATGTATGTCTGGAAGAGAGTTTAGTTTTCTTTTTTCTTCTTTTTAATATTGTCATCAATTGTATTTTTCATTTGCTTTAGGTGCTGAATGTCAAAGCCAGTAATGGCTGGGCTCTGCTGGTGGTGGTATCACCTTTTTTGTTGCTCCAAAGCCTGGGTCTTACCCTGCTGTGTGCATGTTCATGGTTGGTTTAGAGAAATCTTATGAAAATAGATTTGTTCTACCTGCAAACCAAAGAAAACGAACCAAACCAAATAACACAATAACACAGACCCCACCCCCCTTCCGATCGAATAAGCAAGTATAGTCAATGGATAGATAGCTGGACATTCTTTTCCTCTGTAAAATAAAGACTGTGTGGCTTTTTTTTCTAAATAAAGTAGACTTCAATCTTCAGGACCTTTACCTGCTTTGCCTCTAACAGGAACAAAAGCAAAGCTTTATCACCCTGGTAAATCCTAACTGTCTCTGGATAAGCTGGGTTTGCTGATTGTCTTGTTCCATAAGTTATATAAATTGCCTTTTCAATTACAACTGTACAATTTGTTTGATATGTACCAACATCTTCCTTTAACAAGCCAAAAGGAACTTTTCTTTAATGCATCAACTTTCCATTCAATCAGCAACAGAAGCTTCTTTTCTGCTTTCCATGGATCTAACAGCTACTGAACATGTGCTTTGTTGAAATAACCATCTCTGAGCTCTTTCAGGAAATGTTCTGATGACTGTAGTTTAATCCAAGCAACATGTCCATAACACTGTCAACACAGCATAAGCTTGAAGTGCAGCAGTGACATTGACAGACAGGTACACAAAGTAGTGGTGGGTTAATTCGGCTTAATGATGAGTTACTAAGAGATCCAGCAAATCACAAATAACAGTGCTATTCAAACTTTCCACTTATGTAGTTTTACCTGTTATAATTAGCTGTGCAAATGTAATTTTTTACTTCATCTGATCAATGTTTCGACACACTAGTCAGTTTATTTCAAAGCTGTCATGTCAAAGTGACTGGTTTCACCAGGCCTTGTTTCACCATCCCTAGCTGAGCAGACATCAGAACGCAGCATAAGTCTTGACAAAACCTGTCACCATGTTCTCCATCTTCTTCCTCTTCTGCTTGTTTTAAAATGCATTCCTTTTTTTCTACTATGTGAATTCCGCTTTGTCTGAAATTACTTCCTTTGCAAGTGAAATTTGTCTCTCACACTAGTAGAATGCCTCTCATCCATACCATTGAAATATGATTTCAGAAATGTCCCAATGAATAGTGTATGAATGATTTTAATATGGTATATGAGGAACAATTTCAGTATATATGAGTACTTCAGTATGAGAGGACAGAGTATTTTAGTATAGTGTATGAGAGATTTCGCTTGTTTCAGTCTGATATGAGAGTTTTTAGTATAATGTGTGAATTACTTAAATTTTACATGTATGTAAGAGGGTAATTCTGAAATATTCATAATACATATATATATATATATATATATATATATATATATATATATATATATATATATATATTTTTTTTTTTTTTTTTTTTTTTTTTTTTTTTTCCTCTAGTTGATAATGCCTGTTGTAGTGTTTAAGCTGAGGAATTTGTTTTGCTTACATTATAATACAGCTTGTGCACTCAATCCACAAACACTTAAAACATCCTGCAGCCTCTCATCTGAAACCACTTCTCTGATGTATAATTCATATGGGAAGATGTTGCAGCGACACAACTCCAGTAATTAAGTTGTGTAAATGACAAGGTCATTAACACAGTTTATATGGTAATGTCGTGCCCCAAAAGGAGATGGGCAACGGGACCTGTCATGTGGCGAAAGCTGACCTCAGCAAGCTACACAACAGTGGCTGACAAGGCTTCCAGTGTTGCACAAGTAAGGAAAATGTTAAACAGCAGCTTTTATATAGACGCCACCTAATCATGAGCTCAGACTGTGATCTCAAATTTATTTGCTTTAACAAGGGTTATAAAAGCTAAAATTGAATGGGTTGTTCATATTTTCTTAGAGCATTTTTACTGTTTTAAGAAGCTTACTGTCTTACAGTCTTTACTCACTCTTCTTTTTCCATTTTATCCAGCTTATCCTGAAAAAAAAAAAAAAACTCCTTTACAGAAGTGAGACTTGTGCTTGTCAGTGTATAGCTAACAAGGTGGTGTTTCACGTTGTTCTTTTTCAGAAAGACATGAGGGTGTCCGCCTGGCTAACAATGGCTCACTGTATAGCAAAATTCAATAGAGCGAAAGAAGGCGCTATAGCTGTGCAGCTTGGGGTGAGTCAGTAGTCCTGGATATTGATGATTACACCCTTAATTCACAGGTCTTGTTCCCTCATCCTTTTCCCTCTCTTTGGCACTGATGGCCTTACTTTGACAAATCTAAAGCAACAGAAGGGCGACAGAAGAGCAGATACTGCAGTTAAGTGGACGTAAGTCAAACTGCCAATGAAGGGTGTTCCTTAATTGCAGCACTTGTGAGACAAATCAACATAAATGGCTCTGGAAATGTGGTGTTGAAAGCCAAAGTGGCATCATTGAATCACACCTCTAAACAAAGGATTAACAAATGAGCGTTTGGGGCTGTGCAAGATCTCATTTGATACAAAAATAGCGAAGAGAAGGTGGGATGCGACTCACATTCTGTACTTTAATTCACCTTGTTAATCCCATCCCTGCAGGCAGGCTTTTTATGCTTTTCATTATGGTGCCTTTTTTCAAGCTGCAGTTTTTAGTCCTGTCTGTGAAACATGTTGTAGTTTAGCTTCAGTGAAAGCGCATGTGTTGCTAGTCAAGCCAGCTAAAATAGCATTTGTGTTCCTGCATTTGTTTTCAGTTAATATAACACAATCAGACAATAATGAAGACTAATAGCACATATCATTTGGTTAAAAATTAAATTAGTTTTTATTACTGTCCTGCTTTGAAAAGATTTTAAGATCTCGCTGGATGAGCCGTCGCCTGTTAACGCTCGTGATAATGACAATATCACTCATGGTCTGTAAATGTGTTACTTAAATTAATGTTAATGTTGAATTATAAAACTTTTTCATATTTGTCACAATAAGGAGAAAAAACATTTCTTTCTTGTCAAAAGCAGGTCTTATTTTGGTGGTGCAGTCTGAGCCTCGCTTTGTACATTTGTAGGTTGGCTGTCAACCGGAACATTTGACAGCAGATGAGCATTATAAAAGAGTTTCAACCTGCTAAGATGGTAAAACAGAACATTTGTTTTGTTGACTTACAAGTACATAGAATTCTTTGGCACAGTCTTTGATCATGTCCATCTTTTCAGTCTTCCACTGAATGGTAATGACTGGTTTTACCTTTGTCAGATTTGATGCTGTAAAGCCTCCTTAATCCCAGCTCTGACAAGCTCTACACAACACTGATGCTGATTACACAGTGGAAAGTAAGATGTATGCAGAAGACAGAAAAAGATGCTTGTAAATGCATCTTTGACACACATATGCTGTAATTGGACTTTTATTAAGCCCTATTAGAACCTTCTAAATTTCATTAAAAACTTGTATACTGATTTGAATTTATTTGTATTGTGTTTTTTAATATACTTTTTTTTATTTTGGATTTTTTTCTTAATTTATTTTACTTTGTTTCAATAACTTAGATTCAACTATCATAACTAAATGTTTAACCCGAGCCCTGACTAGTCAACCTCTAACTATAAACCACTGTTTAAAGGTTTCTAAACGCGGGTCAGCCCAGATATCTAAGATAAGATAAGATAAGATAAGATCAGATAAGACTTTATTTATCTCACAGTGGAGAAATTCACTGTTACATAGGCTCTCAGAAACAACAAGGAGGGTGCGAAAAACATATCTGAAAACATGCTCACACCAACCCCCCAGATTATGAATTTATCTTAAAAAAAATACACATGCATATGGTTCAACCAGTCAAGTTAGATCAAGTTAGACAACAACCATTTCACAGAGCTCAGCTTCACTGAAGATTCTATTTTCCTTTTTTTCAGAAAATCCAACATAAAACAATTAAATGAAATGAAACGGAAATCCAAACAATGAAAGCTGGTATTTGCACTAATCTAAAACTGCACACAAATAATCAATTGTTATTAATTCGTGCAATAATTCAGAGACAGTTTCTAAGTTCTACTTTAGTCACAGGAGTCATTTCAGATGACACATCATAACCACAGATTTTAATGTTTATTTTCAGGATATTGTGTCATGTTGACACTGACATTGAAACATAAGCTGTTTCAAGTCAAATTATAACAAAAGATCGGCACACTGTCATTATGAATCTCTCAGGCATTTAATACAAACCTGTACGCAATTTGCTTATTTTTTCTTTTTCTATTTAATTAAACTACTTATATTGGCCACAGAAAAAGAAAGTAAGCATTCACAATAAATATTAAAGGGTAAATTCTGCTTAATTTTAAGGGTAGGGTGGCTTACTGTGCCAGCCTGTTGTTTCTCTAACAAAGCTGTGAATAGCAACTGTTAATCCACTGATTATTCCTCCTGCTAAATTAATTCCTAAATCTATTATTGTCAGAAGGCTCAAGAAAAGGGATTTTATTGTTGAACTATTTCTCTATTAATAAAATATTTTTGCAGATACGTAAATCTGAGTGAAAAAGAACGACACAAATTGCATCAGATTGATGGTGAAGCAATCAGACGGGGTTTTGCAAGTAAAATTATGTGAAGGAAACAAAAGAGTATCCAAAACTACAAGGACATGAGACAGAGCAAATAAGAAGGAAGAAAAATATGGACCTGTGGTTCATCATATCCAAATCTTTTAACCTTCTGGACTCACAAATAGTAACAGTCACAAAGTTGACTCGGATGAGGGTAGATTTGTGGTCCAACAGCGTAGCGCTTTTATCACAAGTTGAACAAGCTATGATGCTACAGCAGTGTCTACACCAGGAAAAGTGGCGAGACATTACCGTGAATGCATTGAATAAGACTTCGAGTATTACTGCTGCATCTGTCAGACATGGGTATTTCTGTGCTGCATTTAACTAATGTGTTGTAGGTGGATTCTTTCAGCATACAAGCCCATTATAGCCTTAATTCTTCAGCGGCAAACCTGGTGTCAAATTATCTGGGAAGCAAGAACAAAGAAGCATGAATATATTGAGCAAGTTTAAATCATCTTATACTGCAATCAGTTCATAAGACATCCAAAGCTATAAAACATTTCTAAAAGCAAAAAGGCTTGTTTTAGTGTTGTCATTTGAGATAATTTATAACCTGGATGTCTTTTAAAAACCTCCTTTTGTACACGAACACGAGGCTACAGCAGCAGTATGAGAACATAAATCAAGCTCCTGTTGAAAATCTCCACCTGTCAAAGAGAAGCTCATCAGGGAAAGGAAAAGGGTTTACGTTGGGGAGAGAAGGTTGAGGAGACCCTCTCACTATCTTTGTATTCTCAAAGAGGACTGACTGGTCAGTAAGTGATGCTTGTATAAATGTTGATCTCTTATCTCCAGCCTAACCCATCTTGGGACCAGGTGTTCAGTGTAATTTACCATGGCTGTGAATTGCTTTAAAAAGTGAACCACCTCTGTGCTTTTAAACCCACTGGTCAAACCTGAATTTGTTTCACTCAGGAAATAAATTCGGCACTCCAGCACAGACCTCAGGAGGTCTAAAGGGGGAATTAGCATTGGGTTATCAGTGTAAGGTACTGCACAAGCTACACTGCATGACACAGACAAAGCAGGTGTCCCTTCTTCAATGGATCATTTACCCAGTGATACTCTTGATTTTCTGCTGCAAAAACATACTCTCAGCTGTGTTTATTGCATGTAAGCTTCACATTTCTGTCATAAATTAAAGCTCTCACTGGGTTTCCTCTGAGGTAAACATCAATGTCACTAAATGCAGACGGGGGTCAGAAAGTAAATGCAGCCGCACATAACCTCGTTCCTTCTGCTGGCTTGGTGTCAAAATGCCTACATTTTGTGCTGTTTGTGGTAATTGCAAATGCTCTAATGAAGAGAAAGATAAAAAAAAAATCTTTAGTGTCTCAAAAGTAGTGTGTGCATCAACAATTTCCAGCCACTTGTGAACTGCAAAGGACCATAACAATCAAAGTAAAAGTTTCAAACAATTTGTTGTCTATCAGAGCTATGGTGAAATTTTGGTTTGTTCATGTAGTCAAACCATTTGGTTTGGCACGCAATGTCATGCTTCTTCCACTTTTATTCCTAACATCATTATTTCCAAAGCCACGGGAGGCCGCTGTCAGAAAAATAGAGGCATATGTCAAGTGAAGTGTTTGAACAAACAGCCATTACTGTTGTTTTATTCATCAAGCCAGGGTTGTGTTGAAGATAAAGGAACAAAACTGTTAGAGCTTCAGCATCTACAATGGTGTGCATTTTCCTGCTCATTGCTGCATCACACTTCCCCATAACTGATTAATTTATGTTGCACTGTGAGTCTAGAGTTAATGAAGAATAAAGAGTAACAAAACAAGAGCAGACAAATGCTTCATATTTAAACCTCCTGTGTGCTTTTAGAAGCAGAACTACTTGTACAGTTTGTTTTAACATTATAAAGTTGTATAAACAAATGCTGAAGCTATAGGAGAATAATAAGGAATGGAATATCAATGCAGCTTACACTTTGTGTAACCCAAATAAAGAAAAAAAGGTGTTTATCTCTTCCTGCAGCAATGCCTATAGCTTGGTATAATGATGGCAGTGTCCTCTTACAAAGAGAGTCAGTCTGCCAATGGGATGGTTTTTCTTATTGTATTGTTGGACATAACGTCATCATTAGCTCAAAGAACAAAGAACACACCATTTTGCCGGCTTTGTTTTGATCAGAGTGTACAGAAACTTGAATTGAGGTTTAGCACAATAAAAGTTAAAAAAAAAAAAAAAAAAAAAAAAACTGGGTTGGAGACATAAAGATATTTCCTGATGTTAAGAATACACTAATAGAAAAAAAAGGAACATGCTTGGAAAATAAGTGTCAGCCTGCCTGCAGTTGCATCACATGTCTATCATTTTATTATTTTCCAAACAGCCAGTGCTTAGCATTTTATAGAAATGTCTGTTTCTGAGAGGGTCAAAAGAGGCACGGATGGAGAGAGTGGCAGAGCGGAGCAGAACTGTGCAGGAGACATTCTGTCCCCTAGTGGATACCAGAGGTCACTTTCTGCTTTAGTCTGAACCATTTCAACTTTGCACATGCTCAGCCACCTAATTTATTACTGCTCAGGCACATTTACATCTAAGTGTTGTCTGTCTGCAAAATCCGACATTTCACTTCCTACTAGTATTTGTCATCTGTTCAGTACTTGACATGTATTTATGGTCCATCCTGAACTTTATAAATCAAAACTGAATGATGAAAGAATAAGAAACCAAGGGACTGTATCCCCTGTGAATTAAGAGGCTGAGGATTGTTGACATTGTATGCACAAGGAAAACCAAGGTATAAAAGATGGATGGAATAAAATTCAGTACAAAACTAAAACTGAATTTTTATCCAGGACTTGTTTTTTTTTTTTTTTATTTGATTTTTGCTCAAAGCCAATGTATTGTGACAAACCAAAAAAAAAAAAAAAAAAAAAAAAAAGGAAGTACCCTATTGAAAACTGGGGTAATTTTTTTTTTTTTTTTTTTTTTCACAAAAACAGAGCATCTGATGAAGTTTTTCTTCTGGATTGCCACCCATACCTGTTTTTATTTCAAGCAATGTAGTCAAATACATCTGATGTTTTGCTCATCAGTGGCTGTTTCTCTTTCTAGAAAAAAAAAAGAAACAATCTTAGGAGTATAAATAATCAAAAAAGTTCAGCCAACAAAAGCACACATAAAGAAAAGACAGGAAAATAAAAAAAAAGCTGATATGTAAGATTAATGTAGCTTTACAGATTGAAGTCAGCTTCCAAAAATAACAACTTTGTACAAGCTTGATTGTTGCAGTCAGAAACAATCTAGCCAGTGTCCACTGCAGGAGTTATCAAAGCATCATGTTCACACTATTCTTTTGGGTTTTTTTGTGCTGCCTTCAACTCATCAATGCTGTTTTTGCAGGACCAGCTTGCACCCCCCCCAAAAAAAAGAAGAAATGCCACAACAATAGCTGGAATGTTGTTGACTGTTGACAGATGCTGGATTCCTGAAACAACTCCAGTGGACTGTAGAGTCACAACAGAGACATAGCCAATTAGTGTTCAGTACCCTTTAATGTGTTCAAAAGAATGTGTTACTAGAACAATGCTACAACCAGCAGAAGTAAGTCAAAGCCACTTTCCCATAACTATGTACACATTTTGATATACTGTTTGAAATGAGGAATCTGTAAAAGAGCAGAAATATTTGGTATTTTTGGTTTAAGATTAAAACAAGAGGTTAATAAGGTGCCACACTAATTTCATAATCAATGATCCTAATGAAATGAAATTAAATTAAAGAGAGAGAGAAAATGTATGAACATGGAATAAAAAGTACTTCTGTGTAAATCGGCATGTTTTAGCTCCTTTATAAATTACTTCAAACTCTAAGTGTTAAATAATAACAGTAATTGAATATGAAATCATCAAAGAGTATTAAAATGACCATAAAAGTCCTTCTGGTAAATTTCAATCAATGATTTGTTGGATTTCCAGACATCAGTATGTTGAACCGGTCAATATTCTGTGCTAATGGTGCTGATGAAAATTGGCTTACAAATCTTACATTAATGAACTGATTCCTCTGAAACTCTTGCCTTAAATTAGAATGTTGTTAATTCTTTAACTTTTGGCCCCTCTTCTGTATCACATCAGCAAAAAGAAAAAAAATTACAATGTATAAATCAGAGAAATTAGGGAAAGAAAACAAAAAGTGACAACAAAAAGACTAACTATAGTTTTAGAGAGTTCGGAGAAGAGACAGGACATTCTTAGTTGTCATAGGAATAATAAAAATAATGCCAAATAAACAAAATGAGAAAAAAGAAAGTACTGGTAAACTAAAATAGGTAGATAAAGATGAGTAGAAGATTAGTAAAAATGAGAAACATCAAATGACATTGCTAATAAATATAGATAAACGATAAAAAAAAAATATATATATATATGGGGACAGAAGAAAGAAAACAGTCAAGAAAAAGAGATTTCAAGTTAATAAAATGGGAGAAAGTCAGTAACAGTAATACTCGTAGTGGTGTTACTTGTAATCATGTGATTGATTTACTGTAATGTTGATAAGAGATGAGCTGTCTGTATATGAAACAATAACTATAACTAATATCATAGTAATATCACAATCATCATCATCTTCATCATCAGCACTCTTATCTGTTACCTTTATGATCTGCATGTGAGAATTTTCATGGCCTCAGTCCCAGGTGTCACCTTTATTTTTACATTGAAAAATCATTAAAATTTAGATTCCTGATGTCATTAAAAAACAGAATGGTTTTTTTTTGCGTGTTGGTCATTTATTTAATGTAATATATTCTAGGAAGGTATTGGTACAGTGATTAATAAAACAGAGTTTTATGATTTCTACTTAAGGAGAATTATTTTCTTGGCAAAATTTTGAAAAATTAGGTATATTTAACTCGTTATTTCTCAGAGGTTGCCAATAGTTTCTGTAATTCAGAACAGTGGAGAGTTTTCCAGTTACTGTTCCAAAATGAGTGAATAGGTAGTCCTGTACATGTAACATGAAAATAATCATCAGTGCCCCTCCAGGGTGTTATGTGCCAGAGTACATATCTGAAAACCCCATTAGAAACATTTCCCTTTCCTTCTGTGGAAGGATTTATTACATGAGTTAAGTACCGGTATGTGTTTGCTGTCCTACATAAGGTACCTTTGCAGATTTAAGTCCCAAATTTAGACTTGTTAGTTGAGTTGTTATTGTTTGTATTTGTCTGTGTTTGATAAAAGCTTATAAAGTTTGGATTCCATACCAGACAAAACTATCATCCGTGTTTGAGATAACAAGTTAGATAAGCAGCTTTGTTGACCCAGACAATTGTTTGGCTACAGGACAACGATTCATGTGCTTAGACTTATACAACGCTTAGAGATATAATCTTAAGCATAGTTTAATTTAGCTTTCACAGCCTGCAACAACATCATGTCACCAACTATACTACAGGTGAAGAACTTACCATGAGACTTAATATGAGAGTCCACAAAGCAGACCTTTTCTCTCTCTGAGAAAAATGTCCATACTGGGACCACAGACAGCACAAAATGGACCTAAACCTAGGAAGTCGGCTCCACAAAACGTATAAAATATCTCGGCTGGTTGAGCTGTGCTAGCTAGATCAATTCCACTGCTGAGTGAGTTGAGTCTTATCCCCACCCACGAAATCACTTTCAGCTCATGTCTTTTTTATAGGGGTTCTCCAACAGATGAAGTATTTCTTCACTGAGTAAGAGTGAGACTCACAAGAAGAGGTGTGGTGCAGAAGCAGAAAATAGAATATGGTAGCAGCACTGAGACTGTAAGCTGAGATCTATCAGAGCCAGAATCTGGAGGGAAACGGGTAAAATCCAGCAGGAGGCTGGGCACACGGAAGAACGTCTCCTATGGAATAAAAGCAGGGATTGAACTGCTGCGGGGTGAAGCCAGGGATTAAACTGAATGAACAGAGACCGATCTCTGAGGTCCAATGGAGATCCTGAATCCAGAGGGAGTGTCCAAAGCATACATTAAGGAGAAATTCAAATCCAGGAGGTCTTCTAAAAAAAAATCCTGGGTCAAAATCCTGACATGCGACGAGAGTCCACCATCCAGAATCCTGTCAGAGACACGCAGAGGTCAGATATCAAACCTATGAATCCAGATGAGAGGGGCCCGAAGCCGAGAACAGGATCAGGTCCAGAAAAGGTCAGATCAGTCTAACAGACGGAAAAAAAGACTTAGAGGTCTCTAACTGACAGGCAGGTTTTCAGACAATCTAGTAAATCAGTAATAGTGTGATGCTCCTGCCTATGAGGGGAGAACAGGTGAAACAAAATGACCCTCATGACACTTCTGGTAGCATTGACAGAAAAATAATGATATCCAGAGGTCTGTTGAGATTCATTGCAAATGTTTTATCACACACAACTACATGATTTATCACAACAGGACACTTCAGTAATGGACACTTTGTGCTGAAAGTGCACAGTTTGAAGTGAAAATACTAAGCTATGCGGACATTGCGCAAGTTGTCAATACATTAATAGCATGTGGCCATGTCTTGATTTTTTCTTTCCCTCACATAAGTGGTAATGATTTAAAATGTTTGACCATGATGTTCTGCGATGGACTGGTGAGCTCTCCACGGTGTACTCTGCCTTTCACCCACAGACTGCTGGGATAGGCTCCAGCTTCCCCGCAAACCTTCATTGCAGGTGAGCTAATGTCCTAAAATAAGAGATGAAATCTTATCTTTGTTCAATGCATTTCAGTTTTGTATAATGTTTAAATAAAGGAAGGGGGGGGGTTAAAAGTTAGGGCTTCCCCAGGGTTATGAATGCTCAGTTAAGCTTTGCCAAGGTCTAAGATCTTAATGAGCTTTTCATGTCTTTGATTTGTTTGCATTAATTAGTGCAAAAGATCAGAAGATTCAAATTTGTTACATTTATTAATGCTTTAACTCATCAAACTTCCTCTGAGCGACGTATAGCGCAGTTATCCGCATATGTAAATCAAAGTAATTGGTGATCAGAAGGAATGACAAATCTTTTGGAAAAAATGTAAATGTTTTGAAACGACTCTTTCAGGCGCTGTGATGGACTGATGACTTATTTAAATTGTACCCCGCCTCCACCTACAAGCTGCTGCCACAGGCAACAGCATCAAGTGTAGACAATGGATGATGAATGGATGTTTAATTAATGTTAGATAATCATAAAAGTTAAATGATCATCAGGACGTTTTAACCTCATGGAGTATTATGGAGTACTTAAATGCTTTTTCTGTGTTGTTGACTGCAGTTACAGCTGTTCAAATGGGATTATGAAGCTTTCCTCTGTCTTCATCTGTCTTCATCACAACAGTTCTTAAGTTTTCCTTAAAAGGTTTGCTGATGCAAAGAAAAAAGTAGGTCCAATGGACTGAAAGTTAACGCCAAACTTTGCTGCCTAAGTTCAAGGAAGAAACACCTCTTCGATTGTTAACCAGTGGGGGGGCATAACACATGCTGTGAGCTTGTATCAGTCAAAGATATGGAAAAAAAAATGTATAGTTTGAGAAAAGTATGGGATCAATTAAATATCAGCTAATTCTGGAAGGCAGCTTCACACCATCTGTGTGTTTTCCACTCTGATGTGTGTGTCCAGGGAAAAAATCTTGGGGCTATGTAACTGAATGATAATATACTCAGGGATCATAAAAGAGAAGAAATCATTGTGCTGCTTTGAAATGCATTCAGTTATTGGTGATATGGACTTCATTTGTCACACTATGAAGGACAGTAAAGTATTTTAATATAAAAACCTCATTAAAGTATTTTATTTAAACATACAGTGTTCCAAAATGTTTAACATTTGGCTTTGAAAACTGGAAAATAATGTAGATATTTTCGAAACTTAAAAGAAGAAACAGAATAAATTAAATTTAGGGAACAAATGGAACAAGTACAAAGTCTTTTTTTTTTTTTTGTCAAGCATTTAAGTAGGCAGAATGATTATCTGCATGCTGTGTTCTGCTGGGCAAATTTACTTTGCAAGGGGAGCATTATAGATATAATGCTCCCCTTGATATTCTGGATTCTTATTTTATTGTTATATTTATTTTGCATATTTGTTTGCATTACAAAGTTTGTATTGCTGGACCAGACCGGAGAGGATAGAAGAAGGACAGAGAAAGAGTCGAGAAGAAGAGAAAACACAAAAACACATCGTAGACAGAAAAAGAGAGAGAAAAAGAAAAAGAATGAGAAAGAGAACAAACTATGTACATATGCATATACATAAGCACACATAAGTATATATGTATATGTAAATACTAAGTAGAAATAAGTCTAAAAAAAACTAACATGTTCTCATATGTTCAGAAACAGTGCAGGATAGTGTTGTAGCTAATGATGATTTCTTTTCATTAGCTTTCACAGGATGCTTCATGAATCTCTGTTTCTCAAGTCATGAGCAATGTGTGATTTTAATGTGATAAGTTTAAATTAGTTAGACATAATGAGTAACATGCAGACTAATTACCTAAATTTTTCTTGCGTAACATTTCATATCAGCATGCCTTTTTAACCACTAAATATAAAAAGTTAAGTATACATAATGATGCACACTTTCACTATATATCATGGAGTCTTTATTTCTTAAAAAGAAACACATACATTTTGTTATAAGATTTTGAATGTTGGATGAATTAAAATCATCAGTCTGTTCCACAGTGAGGCAGTGACATCCCAGTTTTTAATAATTTACTGTTCATGGCACCTTCATGCAGCTTTGCTCATTATGTCAGTGTCATGGCCCACATGGTCAACCAATTGAAACATTATCAAAATGAGTGAGTTTTATAAACTGAACTGGGATTTTACATCACTTCCATCATATGCTTTTATTTCCTGTAATTTTTAAATGTTTGTTAACAGAAGCAGTGGGACTTTTTTGCAGCTTATCTGTTATCTCTTTCTGTTAGCCTGGGGATGTGAGATAATGTTGCCTAGAAATGTGAATTAGTTTGATCCAGCTGATATAACTCATACTTATCATTTAGTAATTATTTGTGTCAAAGCTAATGATGCTTTGAACATCTTGAACATCTTTAATCTGACTTATAGGTCTTAAAGTCAACAACTGCAGAGATCAAACTGTCTTGTCTAAATATTTCTTTATTTTACAATAAATAATCAACACCTTAGCTCTAAGCATAATCTAATATTAATTAATTATTTAGATACCATGTCAACGTGTTAGAGTCACTCCCTGTTCAACAGAACATTTCTGTGTATAAAAGTAAAGCTTAATGGAAAGAAGACTGGTCTCACTACGGGTTTTGCTATGTTTTAAAATGTGCTGTTTCATAACACTTTGCTGTCAATTATGCATGAATACTCAGAAATATATTTATCTGTGTATAAAAAAGGCGATTAAACAAAAGGACTATTGAACTGAGGTTGAAGAATTTCTTCAGGAAAAAGCATGTGTGGGATGGAGGGCATACAAAGTTAGCATTGAATAACATGTAGTTGAAAGGTTTGTTCTTTTTTCTGGTTTGTTTTGTTGTTTTTGTTTTGGGCTGAATCATTTTTATGTAAATTGTTGTTGAATGCTCACATTGTTCTGAGATTTTGTCCTTTTTGACTCGTCCTCTGTTTAAAACTTGTGGGAACATTTACATAGTAAAGTTTTAACCTTCTGGATTATTAAAAATAGGTGCTATTTTTGTCAACTTGTGGTTGAAACTCCAGTTGAAACGACAAATCACATTCACTCATCCATACATCCCTCCTACAGTGTTGTCTGTCTGACATGTTCATGTATCGAGGGACAAATCAAATGTGTGAATGCGGGATTCAGTTTAGTTTTCAACATCATATACGGGCAGCAAGTACTCCAGTTACAGAAAACAAATATATTATTCATAACACAATAGTTGAGCTACGTGGAGGTGCCACCAGATAGCTCTGGTATACATCGTACCAACTGGTACATTGTAGTTCCTCAATACAGCTTGCTCGCATACCAGTTCCGGCCTTTGGCCTTTTGTTGTATGTTTTCAATGTCCATCAAATGCAGACTATTAGTATCGAAATATCCTTCAAACACCACATAGGGCGGAGTTCATCATTGCGTGGCTCGCAAGCTGCATGCGGCTCACTGACTCTTGACCTGCTACTCTTGAAGCAGCCACTGGCTTTCTGAAAATGCTTTCTAAACAAATCATAATGATCCTCAACGGTGCAGTTCTCTCCACAAACAAGAGCTGCAGGCTGCTTGCAAAAACTTTGCTGTCGTAACAGCTCCCACTGACCCTGTCAGAGTTGCCAGTTTTGGCTGATTTCAGCTGCACCGAACTCTGCTAAAGAGCTGCTCCGTCTGTAGCTCCGTATATATATTGAAAAAGAAACACCCACATTCTGGAGGCATTATTGTATTTTCACCATATACTGTTGCATAAGAATGCCATTACTCCGTGCAATATTTAGGAAAACGATTCCTTGCTAAAAAGCTGAATGTTACTGATTTGGCAACATAGCAGGATACGTAGCGTGGAAGGTTTTTTTTGGGGGGGTGGCGGCTCTCCTCTTGTCTTAGTATATTGAGTGCGGCTCTTGTTGAATTAACAGTGAGGATCACTGACATAGGGGAATACTGGACACTACCAGCCGTTACCCAACAGGAGGAACACTAGTTCCTCTTTTAACAAGCTCCAATCAAATTGTCTTCTGATTGGAAAGAGAAGAATGGACAGGATTATGCACAGCCACGGGTCCTCAGATAGGAGAGCTGTTTTTCTTTTTTGTTTGTTTGTTTTTTGTTTTTTTTTTCAGTTCAGTCAATAAAAGCTTTACAAAAACCCTTGAGCTACTTCCTGGCTATGTTAAGGTAGGTACATAATTTGGCTAAAGCGTGAAAAATAAGAATAAAGTGTATTCTGTCAATGCTGCACTGCCTCTACATACCGTATCAGCCCATCCTCATCCAGGTCAAAACAGTTTTAGTTTTCTATTTCTAACCATATTATATTACTGGCCCAACTAAACCTGGAAGTCACTACAGTGTTTTAGGTTACTCTCAAAAATCAACTCTGAACACCAGTTGATAGCATTTGTGTAAAATGTCATCTGATTACCCCTCCTAGAGTCAAGTGAGACTTTTGAGGCATGTTAAAGGATACATGTCACTAAAATAATATATTGCGACTTGTAGGGGGAACACTTTAAAGGATGGTATTTAAAGTGATGAGTAAATTATCTCTTTAGTCTAGTTACTCGACATAATGCACCATTTTGGCATCACAAGGTGTGTTTCTATTACACCTAGAATTGCGCAAAAACTAGATATTGCAATTAAAAAAACACTAATGGAAACACCTACATTTTTAAAAAAAAAAAAAGTCTCAAATAACACTAAAAAGGTTTTACATTCTCACAAGATGGTTTTTCAGATATTTCGATAAAGAAAAATATCACAAAAGTGTAATGGAAACATTTTTTTCCCATTTATGTGTCCCCAGACGTGACGTGGGAGGTCATGGCCAGTTCATTTTCGGTAAATATGGCGTGGTGCAGAACAAACAAATGTGAATTTCAGAGTTTTAGGAAAGAAAAGGAGGAAAAAAATCTTTAAAGCTTTGAAAGCTTTTTTGCTGTCTCCGCAGCAAACAGAAAACCCCAAAATAACCCAGCTTGGTTACCTTGCATAAGCCGCAATTCTCAAAAAATCTCGTAAGATGAATGAGATTATTGTAAACTTGAGGCTAATGCGCTAAACTGGAAAAACCTGCAAATAGCAATAGTGGTTTGTCAAAACAAACATTGCTTTTATTTTGCAAAAAGATGTAATGGAAACGCAGCTTCAGACACCAAATAAACACATACAGACATGCAGTTTCTCTCACAACCTCTAGAAGATGCATATCGTCGACATTTTTACCTCCGCCAAGGAGGTTACGTTTTACCTGCAGCGTTTATGTGTTTGTCTGTTTGTTTGTGTTTAAGATAACCCAGAAAGTTACCAACGGATTTTCATGAAATTTTTAGGAGTTGTTTGAAATGTGAAAAGAAAGAACTGATTTAATTTTGTTGGTGATCTGGATCAACGTTTGGATCAAGGAACTTTTTAAAGGCCTTGGCGAAGGTTTGTGCTCTCTGAGAGTTTTTCTAGTTTTATACTTTGTCCAAAAATTGTCAGCTCATGAGGTCGTTTTCTAGAGGACAGTCCACTGACTTACTGTCTGGCAGACAGCCTACTGGGGCCGGGGAAGAAGAGCAGTTTTGCTTGCGCTAATTAATTTGGTCAGTGCTGCTAACTGGCAAAAAGAGATCAAAACTAGCACGGATGGTATTGTCCTGTTCAGCTGTATATCAACTCAATCCAATTTTAATCATGCAGTCAGAAATCAGGATTTTGTCTGGACGTGGCACAGCCTCTGTTGTTTAAATTAGGAAATAACCTTTAATGAGAAAAGCAATAAAGCCAAGGAAGAGGAACAGACATGCAGACAGACCAATTATATACTGAGAGTAGACTGAAATAGCACAACAACATGAAAACACACGACAGACAGTTTGACTCCTCAGCTTTGTCGAACCTTTGACTGAGGACTATGTGTACAAACTTAAGAAGAAATCAAACTCAAACCCACTATAAACATTGACGTGATGATAAATAGAAGAAAGTGTTATCGTAGAACACCTCAAAATCTTCCACGTTCTCTGAAAGTCGGCTTTCCTAATTCATGCTTGGAACCAGTAGATTGTAATTTCCAAAGCAAGACGTGAGTCACATCATCTTTATATTTTTTTCAAGCAAACCTTCTAATCCAAATAATAGAATGAAGTCTGAATTGAACAAACTCTCACAGCTCAGTCTTTCATACGTATCAATTGACTCTCCTGGGTAAAACTGTAGGAGGGGAATTGTAATCAGTGGGGTACAAAATTAAAGCAGTGGATTAAATCCAAATTACTTCCCTAAACAAAATAGGTAACTATATCAGCGGCAGGTGGTATTTTGCTCAGACTCAAACACACACAATGCACATACACACACTCATGATAGTAAGATGTCCCCATAGGTAATCAAGATTTGATTCCCCAGACCCCAAGAATACCTACAAACACCATCCTGTTGTGAATAATTACACAAAAAAGCATCCAAGAATGCAGTGTTCATGTGGAGCTGGGAAAACGTCTTTTTTTTTCAGATTTAGCAGTAGATTACTAATAAGTTTGTGCTTTTTGTTTTTGTAGGTGACATGAAAATACACAAAAAGATAGAAAAAAATATTATAGCGCCTTTGACCTCTGGTTGGTGTAAATATATATATATATATATATATATATATATATATATATATATATATATATATATATATAAAACACAAACCTTCTTAAAAGTAAATTAAATAGCGCCTGAATTTTTTTCTCCTTCTATGTCAAAGTTCACCAACAAAATGCATGGATGTTTCTCTTCCTATAAACAATTCTGTTGTTGTTGTTTTTTTTCAACATTACTGCAGAACAGTAAAGTCATTTACTTCTTGTGATTTGTGATTTTTCTTTAATGCAAATTAGTTTAATTTTGCACAATATATTGTAATTTTGTAATTACAAACTGGGTTTATCTTTTTTATACAGTAAAATATGGCAGTCATGTTAATATTTAAAGAAACTAATCACAGCACAAATTAGTGGGGACATTAAAAAAATTCAACTCTTAAAAATACTGCAAATAACACATTGATGTATTTTATATGTATTTATATATTAATTTGATTTACCTTCTTTGCCTTGATCTGCTTTCTTTTCTTTTTCCCAAAGGTTTGTTTTCATGCTTTTTCATTTTTTTCTGCAATGTACTGCAATAATTTTGAACTGCCTGTACACAAAATTTTCTATATTGACTGGGGGAGCAGGTTTCAAACCACCAACCTTCTGGTCACTGGATGACCTTCTCTACCTCCTGTGCCACTGTCACCCAATTTATAAGTAACACCAGTGGATCTTATTTACTGACAAATATATATGGTTTTACATTTTAAATATAAACAAATAAAAACATCTCATAAGGCTTTTTTTTTTTTAGAACAAGTGTCCTTTCATCATATAAAATGTTCTGTATTCTGTACAGAAATTCCCTGCCATGTAGATCACCGACAACCTCAACAAATGGCATAAATAATAAATGAGAGGCAAATGCTCACAGTTTGTTATTGTCATGGATATCCAGAGACTGTTTTGTTTCTGTTTTACCTCAGGCTATAAGCATACTTGTCAGAGCTCCATGGGACCTCCTTTCATTTGTGTGTGTGCATTTTTGTACATTTACACATGGGTGTGGTGAGTTTACAGAGCGTGCATTTTGTATTCATTATATCTTCTGAATGTAGACAAATAACTGCATATGAGACTCCCACGTTTTGGACTTTTGCAGAAAAAAATAGTAGCATATCTTATCAAAATTCAAGTATTAAACATTACAGGAGGGTAAAAATATCTGTCAATATAAACGGAGAAACTGCAGTTTACTTTCACTTGGAGTTCAACACAAAGAGTGGTTGCATTGAGTAGCATGAATTAATTAATTCTGGCATCTTACCACACTTTGACTGTGGAGAAACATAAAACAGCACATCTAAAACAGCCATCAGGTCTCTACTGCTGGACTTTTTATTCTTGGCAAGAGCTCTAACACACTGCCTCTAGCACACATCACAGAATCTTTCCCCATTTGTGAGAAGATGGAGAAGAATCTGCAGAGATGTGAAAATAAGCCAAGACTTCCCAATGAGTATTCCACTCACAGCTCCCTGACCTTGAGGTGAGCTTATCCCTGGCTGGTGTGCAAAGCTGAATGAATTATAATATCCACCTATAGGTCCAGGCCCAGCCTCTGCCCTGACCACGCAGCACTGGGCCTTGCACAGCTTCTCTCCGCCTGAAACCAGCAGGAGCTTTTTACCACAGTATATTTGTGCCTACCGGAGGATGAAGTCCTGACCAGTCAAGAGATTTGGTTTCAGAATACAAAGCAGATCATGAAAAAGCAGCACGTTATTCTTTTTAGTTATTGTTGTTGCGCATGTGATTTATTTATTCTGCTGTCATGCTGAACCAGCAATGTTAAATGTCATTTGGATAAATTGGTGAATTTCTAAATTCCGGTCAGACAAGCTTAGACTTTTGCTTCAGAAAGTGAAACACTGAAACAATTATCTCTGCCTTCTTAACTATATCAGAATTTTATAACGATTTGCAGCAAAGACATGTAACATCATTATTAAAGGAACACACGAGAGAACCTGAACATTTTCTTTTGCTTTTGGAAACTCCCCTTGTGGAATGAAACCCATGTGTCATAAAAAAATAAAATCCCCATCCTGGCCCTCGCACTCGCACAGCCATAAGCATTGTTATTATGCTGGAGAGGCCATAAAAGACAAAGCTAGAAGTCAGTGTCCCCCAATACCTTTTGGTATAAAACTAATAGAAACAGTGAAGATATATAGGAAAGTAACGGAGATGTAGTGCCCACTGAGAGGAACTAAAACCCTAAAATATATCTGTTTTAAACATGATATTGTTAGGTGCATTTATCTCATCGGTTTACATTACCCATGTAGAGAAACTGGTGCGAGAGAGAAAAACAAAATCCCAAACTATCATAAAGAATTTGAGATCTTGACAGATCAATTGAGCTTTCCAGGATGTTTCTTTCCTCTCATCCAATTATAGCTGGGTTAAGTTCCAGCTGTCCCCAACCCGTGCCCTGACACGTCAGCTGGATTAGCAGGTGTATAAGATGGGTGGACAAACAGATGTGTTGGTCATGCCAAGTTTATTTTTAGAGCACACTCCCTTTTCAGACTCACTTTGGCTATAAAATAATAATAAACATATAAATCATAAAAAAAAAAAAAACATTGCATGCATATAAAACATTAAAAATTACATGCAGAATTATGGAAAAAAATGATTAATTAATTACAATAGTTAAGAAATAAGAAATATGTTTTCAGTCCTTTTTTTTCCTGTGTCAGTTTGAGGAAGCAAGATGACACAGCTAAAGGCACCATAGGCCAGTTTTAATTCCATAGCTAACAACATTAGTGTATTCAGGTTTTAGAAATCAGTTCTTTGCTAAAACTTTGGGACAATAAAGGCAGACATTCTCACACATTGGTTTTAACTACTACTCTACAATGTTCTGTATAATCAAAGGATTGTTTTATGTTTGCTTTGCTAAACAAGCAAAAAAAATGTGTTTTACGAACAAAATAAACTCTGTATAAAAGCATGTTTTTTTTTCAGAACCAAGTTTTCTGAATGACACTGTGACAGGAATTGGATTTCAGATATGTTTTTAACATAATAATGTTTTGGATTGTTAAAGTCCCAAAATGGAACATTTTTTTTAAAGATTTTTTAACTGTGGCACCCCTAACAGAAGACTAATTCATCAGCCATCTTGCATCCTATCTCTTCTCTGGGTTCTGTCCAGCCAGTAAAAGTCAATCAGATGTTACACTTTGTTTTTATCTCTTGCTTTTTCTCTTTCCCTCTTTTTTTTTTATTTTTCCAGATAAGCTCTTGTGTTTCATCCTTTTGTATTTCTTTCCTATATCAGCAACAGTGCATGTTGAAAATGGCCAGTGTGTTGATATATAGTTGCTGGTGTGGGGCGCAGTGTTGTAAAGCTGTAAGGGGATGCCCCAGTTTGGAAAAAAAAAATACGTAATGGGGTTTTTCAGCCTTGGGATGCTACAGGGCAGCAATGGCTCCAGGAATGTGCTTAATGAATGTCACGGTGCCATCAAAGCAAGCCAGAAGCATGGTGTTTTAAGGCTTAAAAGTCATGTAGTGCTGCTTTAAAATCAACAAAGGGACTGTCACCCTGGTGAAAGAATCTCTATTTAAGAGTTCACAAAACCAAAAGGATATTCAGCATTGTTTCTCTTCATTTTCTTTTTTTTCTATTATCTTCTATAAGTCACTCGTAAAGGGAAATAACAAGACAGTGGTCTCCTGTTTATTTACACATGGCCTTTACAATGCCCCAACTCTCCCTACTTCTGTTATCACACTCTCCGGAGTCGAAATATAACAAAGTTTTAATACAAAGTTCACACAATATACCATAATTTATTCCAGATACCACAGCAACTCAAATGCATGTGCTTGATAATTACAGAGCTTTTACAGATGTATGTTTTTTAATCACAAAGTGCTCGTCGAAACTTCCACACTAAGTCCGACTTTGCCTTCAAAGGTAGCCGTCTGTTTTGTTTCTGTGGTTGATTTGCATTTTACCTTTTATTTAGACTCTTTGTCAAGTCTATTAGTTTTGCCCTTTTTGGGTACCACTTTGTTTTTTGAATTGCATGACTCTTCTCTTTAAAGTGTTGTGAAAATAAATTAGATTTCTTTGCGTTTCAAACAGGAAGACCAGACTAAATTAATGATAAAGAGAATGGGGAATAGATGAATTGTGATGGGTGCCATACTTTAAATTATGCCACAGTGAGCAATCCTGGCCATTTGGGTGCTATTATGCAATCTCATTTTCCTCCTCCTCCTCTTTCTCTCCATCTGTCTCTGTCTTTCCTCTGTCCATCTGTCTTGCCTCCTTGCCTTCTTGTCTGTTCACATGTAACCCTCCTTGTACCCAATACACACTCATGCTCACATATCCGCACACACACACACACACAAATCCACACAAGCCAGCTCTGTCTTATCTTCATTTCCAGACAAGGCTCCGTGTTTGGGCTGTCATTATAACCACTCTGAATAGCTCAGCTTCATGGTGAGTGAGAAGAGACATGCGTGCCCAATCACACAACTCTTTCTTATAGTCCAATAGATACATGTCATTTTCCACTCTCAGGAAGGTAATATGTATTGAAGGATTCAACTCGCAAATCCTGAAGTGCCTGAACATAACTTAGTGAGGATTTCTTTGTGATAAATATTCATAGACATAACTAGTGTTCCTCATATGTGGTCCAGAAGAATCAAAAGGCCAAATCATCACTTTCCCTACACAAAACGAAGATCAGGTTTATCCCGCTCTTCATTTAGGTACTTCAGAAACTGCAGGTTATGAAAGGATCATTTGTAACTTCTCTTACATTTACTTGTTGGCAGTGTCCGCCTGAGCTTGGAGATGGTGGACACTTACATAGGAAGAATGTATTTAAAAAGCATTTAATTCATCTCAGTAACATGGCAAGGGACACATAAACAGATCCAGAGTGAAAGCCTAAGGCAGGGGGAGGCAACTCCGGTCCTCAAGACCCACAGTCTTGCAAATGTTAGGAGTTTCTCTGCTGCAACACACTTGACACACATCACACCTAGTTTGCAAACCTGTGCAGAGCTTGACATCAAACTCTGTACAAGTCTGCTAATCAGCTATTGATTTGAATCATGTATGTTGCAGCAGGGAAACTCTTACCATTTGCAGGACTGTGGCACCCAAGGACTGGAGATGCCTACCCTTGGCCTAAGGAAACAACAAGACACTTAAGCTGACCAAACACAGGGAAACAAATGTGCAACACATGAGGATAACGAGGGAAATACAGGTGATCTCCATGCAGGGGCAGGAGAATGCTGGGAAATGAGGTGATGGCCGGTGATCACTTGGCTGGTGAGGCTGAGCGAACCAGAGGAGGAGGATCAGACATGACAGGCAATGAAAACTTCACCTTCCTTGAAAAGTAGTGGTGTGACAAAAGTTTACTACATATCATCTTAAAGCCTTGATGAGACATTATCAAAGCGCTCAGGTAAAGGAGATATGCAGCAAACACTGAACCAATGCTAACCGCAGTCAGTGATGAGTCTTACAATTATAACTGCCTGTGTTAGATTTTTCTTTACTTTAGGCCATTTTAGCCATTTTTCTCTAAAAGCTGTGAACGTTATTTTAAGCATGTGCATTTTTTAAATTGAATTCTGAAAAGTAGTTTGATGACTGACAAGCAGTTACATTTAAAGCAGCTTTGTCTGCTAAAGATGTCTCTAACCTCACCTAACCAAATGAGATTTAACTCATTTAGCAAAAGAAAATTTCTGAAAGCTCAACAGTCAAGAGAGTCACGTTTGGCTTCAGAATTTAAAGTTTCCAGAAACAAGTGTTGCAGACCTGACAAAAACCTGGTTTACTTTAAAAGCGTAAAGATAGTACCTCACATGACCAAAGGAAAAAAATGTTTTGTGTGTTTTAGAGCAAAAACAATCGGTAATGACAGCTCAGATATTCAGTAAAATGTACATGCAGAGACATTTTGACTTAATATAGCAGGAGAAGTACAGGTGTAACAAATTGCATCAACAATGTTCCATCATGTGCTTGTGAGAGTGAAGCAGTATGAATAGAAATTAAACCTGAAACATGCTCATAAATCTGACTTCATGAGAAAAAAAGTAAACATTTGTGTGTAAATACAGAATCCATTAACACATAAGAGACAAATTCTAAAAGATTTTTTTTTACTCCCATGAAGCATCATTACAGGAACTGTGTCACTAATTATGTTAGGGAAATGGAACGGGACCCTGGAGTTTACATGCAGGTAGCGATTTAAGTTTAAGGCTTTAGCTGGGGCATTCCACATCATAAGCATTAGTGAAGACTACAAAAACAAGGTTGCACTTTTTTTTTTCGAATAATGACTTATTTAAGGAACAGACAAGATTGAATCAGAGAGGTGAGAAAATGAAAGAGGAGTTAACTGACATTCCTGACTTATTGAACACAGACATTTGTTACATTTTTATTTATTTCAATTAGAAAACTTCTGCCATGGTTCTGCCAGTCTACAAATCAACAGATGTCAGGTAAAAATAACTAAATAAATAGATATGTAGGTGTAAGTGAGGCATTTGGATAAAGATGTGCACTTCCAACCTGTTAAATGACTGAACATTGGATCAACAAGTTCTGCAGACATTCACATTTAAAAATAAATTGTTTACGCTCAGCTAAGTGTTTGTTAGTTTTCATACGCCGAGGTGTAGTGTTTCTTTTGAAAGATTCCACATGACTTACCCAAGGACACTGCAGAATAAATTTGTGGGAGTTTAATTTTTTCTGTACATCAGTTTAGTGCTATTTTATATATTCACTAATTAAAAATCAGTAAAACACATAAGATACAAGAGATTAAGCCATTTGTTGTTTTTTGGGTTTTTTTTGACCTGTGACATTTTTCAATAAGTTTCAGCAAAGTCATGTTCTCCTTTTATGAATTGTTAAAAGCTGTTGTACAGAGTGACTTTTTTTGTGTTATGAGCAAGTTCTTTACCATAAAACAATACAATACCTCTCAGAAATACATAGTACACATTGAATATGATACAGTTGGCATAAAAAGTTTAAACATCCGTTTGACAAAAATAAAATTGCAAAACGGTTCAGTTTTGCACTGGGCACATGTTTATATGAGACAAAGTGACAAAGCCAGACCATATTTCTAGATTTCTGACAAAATAACTAAACCTAACCTATTAATGTGATTGGTAAGTTATAGAATATGAATAATTTTAAAATGTTTGGTCAGATGAGGATAAAATTCAGTTTTCTCGCTTCCCATCGTACACTGGCTAAACTTTACTTTTATGGAGCTCTTTTATCCTGCTGTATTGATACTTTGCACTTGCAAAGCTGGAACTTTTGTTGCATTTTACCAATTAATAATTGAAATGCGAATCAAAGAAAGCTGAGGAAATAAATATAGCTATTTATATTGTACAGAATTTTTAAAAAAAAGTGTCATTACACGTGCAACTCACTGGCAGGGTTTGTTACAGATATTCAGCTGAAAGTTCTAACTTTCCTTTTCTGAGTCATTCAGGTGGCTAACTGGGTGGCCAGTATACATATAATTGAGGTCCAGCAGCTGAAACCTGTAAACTACCCTGTCAGTAAGACCAATCAGAATGAGATATCTAAAACCTGCTCAAACATTAGAGTCTGAATTCCCTGCATGAGGCTCAACTTGAAGAATCCCTGAATACCAAATCAGCCCATTCATTAAATCGGCATGAAATCATGTAAAACAATATTTACACATCTTGATTTGTTTTAAAATAGTTGCTGAATTCATAATGGCTCCATAATTTTGCACCAAAATAAAACAAATAAATGAAAATCCTCCATTATCCTTTGAAAAACCAATGCTTCCCTGAAATACTTATTCAAAGTGTGTGTTGTGTATCAGGGTATGAAGACTGTTAATTGTGAAGTGTAATAATTTGAATTACAAGAATTTACCCACATGATTTTCAAGCCTGATAATACAAAGCTATTATTGAACATTATTTGAAAGCTATTTAATCACAACTGCTGAATGATGAATCATTTTGAAGCCCTGGTTACTTCCTGACAACATCAATTCAGGCTCCTTTTCCTTGAAATCACCAACAGATACACAGAAGCTTTGTTTGAACAACAGATGAAACCAGAGACGATGCTAACAGCCAGACATTCAAAATAAACTGTGGGAGGCGATCAGTCGGATTTCCGCTGACAAAACCTGGGATGCTGAGCAATAATTTGGAAATTAGTCAAATCTCGTATACTGAAAATAATACAAAAGCATAAATGGCAGATAATGATAAACTTCATTGTTGTTTGGAAAGTATCTGCTCATTTTAAGCCTGTTTTAAAAAATAAAAGAAAAAGTCCTGCAACATGGGCTACTATAGGCCCAAGTTGCATTACATTTTTAAAAATAAAGATCTTACAACTGGAACCTGATGGGATTGTAGAAAAGCATAAAGACAAGTCTGAGGTTTCATAATTATACATGAGAAAAATGCTTGAAAGATCTCGGGGGGGAAACTGCTCTACAAAAACCATTCAGCTTAGATTAAGATTTCCATCTGTAAAGACACTCTTGATACTAAATTAAATATTGCTTTAAAGCAAAATGTGCTGCCACTGATGTATCCATCCCCTTCCTCATGTCTGTGGTCAGATTGCTGAGTAGATAACCCTGGGCTCATGAAAACTCTCTTTGTGTAAAAATGTTATACCTGTGACAGCATAAGTACATCAACCTTTCAGCTGATAATATTGGGGATCATTGCCCAGGAAATACCAAACTAGTTCCCTGGTGTTGTATTGAAAACTGATTTCAGAGACGCTCAGTCTCTTTAAATGCAAATGTGAAAAATGAAGTCATTTTAAAAATCCTTCTACAACAAACTGGCCAAAAGAAAAGTGACTGAATTCACAATTTTCTATCTGAAACCAGCCATGTTCTGGAAGAAGGGAGTGGTGGATAAAACCTCTCGTCTACAATTCTCTGAAGTTCACACCTAGATCACAGATCACTCCAGACAGGAAAGTCGAAGTTAACCAAAGTTTTCAAACCTTGATTCAGCTGAAAGGGGTTCCTTTCTTTATTCGGCTAAATGTGATTTTACATTGGCAAAAACAGACATTTCCAGACAAGAAAAGGCAAAGAACCCGTTTTGCAGCTGTGAGGAACCGAACTGGTGAATAAATGAGCACAGGCGGCTTAAAAAAGAATTGGTTTTACTTACACAAAAATATTCAAGCAAATGATCAGGCCTTTAAAAGAGGTCAAATAAAAAACAAAACAAAACTATTAAAGTCCTAACAGTAACTTCAAATAACTAACTGTTTAACAAAAATAATATCAACGTAATAATGAATTAAGCTAACCTAACACAAACCAAACCTATCAAACAAGAAACAAAGGAAAACTTGAACACTGGCTAATCAGACCAGTTTAAACACAGAAGGGGTCAAACGTGAGCTAAACAAAGAAGGAAAACCTCACAGTCAGTTTCATTGTTAAAAAAAAAAACTATTAACAAAAGTGAATAGAAGTATAACAAGCTGAAAAATAAAAAAAATAAAAAATAAATTAAACAAATGTTTAAATAAACTAAACAAATCAATGATCTCTGCCTGGGAAATTTGCCTTCAAACAGGCCCATGGCATTTTCTGTCCATTAACTTTGCTCCCAAGCTCATCCCCGCCCCTCCGTGTTCACACCGCTCCCTCCAGCACCAGCACAAAAAAACAAATAAAGTCAAGCAAATAAACAAAACAGTCAAAAATACAATGGCTCCAAAATGTGCGTGCAAACAAAAAGGAACTAAAGCACTTCATGTAAGTTTAAATATGTAAATATGTGTAAAATAATAAACATAACTGAAAAATGTTGCATGGAGTTTCCACCTTAAAATGTGTGACTGTAGAACGATAACACAGTTTTAAAACCATTCGTTGAAAAGTTAAAGTTTCCCGAGAAACACCAGGTTTTCAGCCCCATACTCCCATTATGGAAAACAAAATGAGCTGAAAACTATAGCGTCCCAGTGTTTTTACTGGCTTGCAATAAGTGTAGTTTTCTCACCAGGGGGGCTGAGCTTACTGAAAAGATGAAGGTAATACAAGAAGAATTGCAAGCAAATAAACAGCCCTATTGGTTTAATAATACAGGCAAAACAATGACCTAATGATCAAAACAAAAGGCCAAACCAAAACAATTAAAGTGCAATACAACAGGGGTACAACAGCAGCAGGTAAGTTTACAAAGGAAAGAACAGAATTACCATGACTCGCTTTGCCGCATACTAAAAAATGCATGCAGGTAACCCAACTCAACATCTCTGGTGTGAAACAGAAGCACAAGGGATTACTCGAAATGTGGATTGGTCAGAAGTGGAATTCTAATACAAATATGTTCCGATGAAACTAGAACAAAAGGCTGTCACACAGGTATGCATGCAGATGGATCACTATCAGCTCATACACGTTGTGTCAAACAGCACCAGCCCAGACGAAAGTGCAGAACGAATCAGGATGGAGACAGCATGAGATAACAAGGATTTATTCATTTGTACTGAATGATGGGACTCAATGTATAAAAAAATCAGAATCAGAAAGTTTGCACATACAGGGATTTTCTCTTGGGGTTGAGGAGAAACATAAAAGCAAAACACAGTTATTATCTAAAAGGCTTAAAAGTATTAATGTGTAAAATGCTGCACATATTTAAAAGATACAACAGAAATGGTAATGATCAATTTTACTTTTTACCAATAAAAATCTAAATATAAATTGTGTACTGAAAAAGAGAGGTATGAAAAATTTAAAAGGATTAGAGACAAAATGAAACATAGATGGTAGATGGCAACCAACAGACTAATATACTATTGTATTGTCAGGAGCTCTTGCTGTTGCACATGGGGGAAACAAAAGCTATTTCTGATTAGCTTTGTGCTTTGTGTTGCAACACAAGCATAAACAGCTTATAACCAAGTTATTTTATTTCATAAACCTATAGACTAGATTTGTGTCTAACAGCAACCACACAAGTGAAACAGGGGCTGAAAACACAACTAAAAACAAAGACGTGAAACACTCAAAGAGGCCGACTTTCCATCTGCAGCACAGCAGCGGCTTTATGAAAACCTATTTGTTTGTAAGTGAATCATCCAGAATGATGTTATTTGCTTTGTTGTCAGCTTTTATAATTGCTATAGAAGGAGTTCTGAAACATCAACACCAAAGCTGACCTTGTGTATATTTCAGAAATGGCAGCGGCTTTGACAAAATTGAAATTGTTGACGCCCTTGAAAGAGGAATTGGTTACAGCGCTTTTTTTCAGTGCCCAGGTTCAAAAGTGGACTGAGGCAGAACAAAAGGTGATCTGAAAATGGAGAAATCACTAACTGTTCTGAGAAAATTGGCATCTTTAGGTGTACCAACACCTTTTCTGATGTCATGCAAATACCAACGCTGTTTCTGCCTCTCAGATGCATCACACCTTTTCCAACTCCATGTAGATGGTTCACAAAGCGACAGGTCCATGTGCATGTATAATCAATCCAGTAGTCTGGTAAATATATTGAATTTATGGATTAAAGCATGGTGCTTTTTTTTTCTGCGTTGACCCCAAATGAAATGTGTCACACATGAAGTGTTTGTCTGTAAAGATGTACGATAGCTTTGGAATAAAATGTAACAACATTAGGAATGTAGTGACTATACCGTGTGCACACAAAAGTTATTTCTTTCTGTTCTTTGTCACATGGAGCTCCAGTGATAATCAGTGGAAATTATATACGGGGAGAAATCCTGTATCTGACAAAGAAAAGGGAATCTCAAACATGAAATAGACAAACTTAAGAAGAGAACCATGTCTAATTGATTATCGTTTACTTTGGCATGGATATAATCCTATCTCTAATTAAGGGCTTAATTTTTCTGCTGGTTATTTAGGGTTGTTCTGCAGAAGCATATAAGTCCAATTCAGTAGTAAGATATAAATTGGCTTCATGACAGATGTGTTTGGAATCAATTATCATCTGTGATATTTTCTTAATATTGTTTCTTTTTAATATCAGCAACAGCTCTGATTCTGTTTTGCACCTCTTCCAACGTAGCATTACTGTAAAAACTTAAGCTGTTTGACTCTGTTTATCAAGCCACACTTCAGTCTGTTGGTAATATCTGCTGTCAGCATCCTCTAAAATGAAAATTTTTTATACCGGAAAGTAAGGTTTCCTCATGACTGCTCCTTATTCCCTCTGCACATAAGACAGTTTGTGTCCATTTAAGGTGATTTACAAAACCACAGGCACAAATGGGATTCTGAAAACCTTTAAAATAAAGTGTTTTTCTTTGTATTTTCAGTATCATAAGTATCATAAGACTCAAATGTAAAGACACAGCTGGAATGAATCCAGTGTTATACCCAAAATAAGATTAGTCATCTGACACAAATAAACAGCATTATATAATCAGAAACTGATTTTACCTTCAGGGGAATATTTCCTCCCGCTTTGCACCTCTCCTTCTAAAAAAAACTCTTCTTTTCTTTTTTTTTCTCTTTACTTCACTATTTTTTTATGGAATCGGGACTTTGAGGTACAGTTATGTGTGAATTAGGAATGTAGCATATAAGATGTATATGTATACATATATATATATACACATATATTTATGTTTCAATTATGTTTATATTATGTTTAAATTATATATGTCATTGCAAATTAGTTGTATTTGATTTAGTTTAGTGGCAAAAGACATCAGAAACGGATTTTATTCGGCCACAGCTGTGAAATTGTTGCATCAGTCTTATTGGCATTTATTTATTTTCATAGACAGTAAAATTAATTCATAAATGCTTGTTTCAAAAAGTAATTCAAAAATAGTTATATTTATGAGTTAAAATCATCTGTATAACGTAAATGTGGCATTCATATATAAATATATCTTCAATCTTAACAGAATTCAGATTGGCAGTGTTTGCTTAAGTTTCTAAGTAAGCCATTAAAAATACACCAGCTGTGTCCTGATCTGATTTTAATTGCCTATTAATGAATCAGTTTGATTACTAAATAATGAAGCAATTCTATTTCAGCTGACATCGGCTGACCATAACTATTTACTTTATTCATGTTGTTCTATTGATGTTTCTGTTCAGGCATTTTTTTAAACATGCAGTATTTCTCCATCAGGCATACGCTGTCCTCTTCAGCATCTTGTTGCGGAATAGAAGAAGTTTCCTTTCAGTCAATTCTGTTGATGTGAATAGCAACACAAGTAAAAGATGAACGGATTTCAGCAAACTTAAACATTAAAGCCTATAATGTGTTTTAATATTTAAAGCAAAATTTACTTATTTGTTATTCCCAAAAAGCAAAACAGGAGAAGTGCCCGAAGTATAAGTTTAGTTTATTCCCACACATATCACCACAACAGCACACTTCAGTTTGTAAATGCTTCTCCACAGCAATTAAATATTCCAAATCAATATTTTCATGATGTTGGTAAGGGAACTTTTACCGTCCTTCCTTTTAAGGTTGCCAACTATGGATTTCAAGGTGTGTTTAGAATCATCCTGATTATGCTTACCGGAAGCCTCCTGTTTTCACCTCCATCCTTTTTACCCAGTGTGATATTTCCTTCCAGTGTTTGTCAGTATATTTAAAATTGAATAATATTTTTTTTTAATTAAAACTTGTAACTATTTGTTATATTAACATTCATCTAACATGCACATTTGTATTTAGAGTATTGTTTGACAAAGATTGTCAAAAATCAACATTATTTCCTATGTAATTACTAGTCCCACTTGTTCTACTAGACAGAAAGCAAAATTACATCTCCGTCTGTCATTCATAAAACATCCTGTGATCAATTAGTAATTACCTACCAGGGTGCTAAACTATGGAACAGACACTTTTTTCTTTTGGACTCAACAACAACATTACCTGTGTATAAAAATAAACTAAAAACGCAGGGTACTCATTCTGATTAAAGTAGAGTAAATAGAAATTTATTGGATAAGTTTTTGTTTAACATTATATTTTAATTTATTTTCCTCTTTCCTAATCTAGTATTTAGTTGTTTTTCTTTTTTTTCTTTTTTTTTTTCTTTGGGAGTGGTGCTGTTATAAACCTATTTGGCTTTTACCTCTCCCATGCACATGCTATTTGTATTGTGTTTGTTTCTATTATTTTTCATTTGTTTTGACTATTACTGTTATTTTTAAGTGCAAATAAAGGGAGGAAAAAAACATGAGTGGTCTGAGAAAGAATTCTCATTTTTGGATGTCTTGCTTGATGCTAAAGTTGCACAAATTGAAGCTATCATCTGTTGCTCAAAATGTTGATTAGGAAGGATCATCTCAAGAGTTTTCTACTGTTTTTTTGTTTTTAACAATAAAAAGAATGATGCCCACAAGTCTTTATGCCTGTCGCTTCACATTTTAAGAGTTAAAAGGTAAGAAAGTGACACGCAAAGAATCCCAAAGCGACAGTGTTCTTTAGAGACAGGTTCTCCAGCTTCAGCAGGTATTAAAGCCAGACAGCGGGTGGTAATGATTGGCAGTTTGAATTTTATCTGAGATTGTCTGGCTGTTTTTGTTTTCGCTGTATTATGCAGGTGGACTAAAACAAGGCTGCAAAAAAAGCAAGCACATTTTCAAAACAAGCCTGGGAAAACAAACCCTGAGACTGCCAATATATCCAAGTAACATTCTGTCAGTAAACTAAGCTTAAATGTCTTTTATTGAAAGTGGCACCAGCAGTGATGCTGCAAACGCAGCAGGGGAGGTTAATACATATATAGTGGTATCCATTTTAACCAGTCTCTCTTTGTCTGCTTTCTCCAGGTCTCATTCTTTGATGGACAGTTGCTCCATTGTCTCAGCACTATGCTGAGACAAGAAGACCATCTCATCACCATAGGAACAAGACAAGAGCAAAGTGTTTTATCTGCCTTGCTTGAGCAATTTTCAAAACTCGGTATCACAATAAAGGATAATGACCTGTGGTCTTGACTTTTTGTGTCCATTTTTACCAGATATTATTTATTAATTATCTTACCAAAATGATATATTATAACTGTTTGGTGACTGATGATATTTCTTTTAGAGGGAAATACATAAATAAATCATTTGGAATTATTAATCATTTATTTATCATAAAAATATAATAACTTACATTCATAAATGTATAATCAGTTCCCTGAGACATTTTTAAAATTGACCGTAATTACAAGTTATTAAGTACATACAGTGTTTACATAGCTTTGTTTTTAGCTCATTCATTAAAATAATAATTCAGTACAACGAATAGGCATTTGCTGAGTACAAAGTTTGTGATATCAAAGAACTGAATGAATCAGGGATAAGAAAATAAATCTTTTTTTTTTTCTTGAAAATCATCAATAATTTCCTAATTTAGATAAACCTGAAGTATTTTGGGAAATGTATCATGAGGAAATTTTCCGTTAATCATTTAGATATAGAGTTAACAGTATTTCCACACCTTATCAAGCAGGATTAATCATTTAAAATAGCTCAATTATTCATTTTTAACTATTTTAAAACATCACAGTGTTAAATAAACATGTGAAAATGATAAAGAGCTGGTAATAGTTTCTTGTATTTAATAGTATGGAGTGGATATATTTCTTTACTGGTAAGGTTGCTGCTTTCAGATCAATGTTAGTTGCAAATTCAGTAGAAGTTCAGCTCAGCCACTGACCACGTAACAAAGATAAGAGCAGACAAAGCAGCCTATAATCATCACCACGCTTGATTTTATAATTGGTCATTCATCATTTGCAATTTGTACAGCTAATTTTCCCATTTAGCTCTGTAAAGAAAAAAAAATTAACCTAGCCAATTCACACTGGTGATTTGACTCATTATCAACATAATGGTAAAATGAGAGGTCAAGCTGAGGTGGCAGCTTATGGGAGCCAGGACACATAACATATTAACACAGAGCATAATAAAATGTCCGCTCTCTAAATTCCCTGATGGGTGGGATTAACATTCTCTTTGATGGGGTATACGATGTTTAAAAAGTGCTTCTTTTAAGCAGCCAAATTACACATTGTAATCAACATCTGACACAATATGACCCAGCAACTTCCACATCTATTGTGTGGTGAGAATTCTGCCAAAGACATCTGGAGCATGTGATGGTTGCATTTTATGCAGAGGATCAAGCAATTTTTTTAGGGCAACATTTATGTAGAAGAATCAAGATATTGATCCTATTCAAAAAACAGAACACAAGAGTCACAACATGGATACAGGTGGCAATGCAGTAAAAGCACTGTAAATACAATGTAGCACCAAGCACAGAAAATACACAGCTTCTCCTCATGACTTGGAAAGTACACGGTGTTACGTGCATCAATTGCACTTGTATAAACTTGTCATCCCTGTTATCTCCAGGTGTTTACAAGTAGCTGAAGTGGAGATCTGCCTAGCCTGGGCTTTATTGGCTGGTTCAAATTCAGATGCTTCAATCAGCACAAAAGATCACCCTTTAAAAGAGCAGCACCTGGAGGCCATCACGCTTTTCTGTTTGCCTGTGTTTGTTAATGGCATGGTGGAACAGGTATGTGGAGAGGCATGAGGACCAGGTAAGTTGGTCCACACGTAGAAAAGAAATTGTACAGACACACTAGGGTTAGAGGCTGTTGCCACCCCTTGTATATGTTTTGGTCAAACTGGTTATTAGATCAGTTAGATAGGAGTTTATTTGGTTTTGTTTTGGTTTACAGGTAGAATCTGAGTTAGGCCTCATTTTGTTTTATTGTTTTCTTTGATTTTGGCGCAGCCTAAATGTCCCATCCTCTCCCACAGGTTCCATAATCCTGCTATAGCCAAGACCTGAAAATAAATGTTACATCCCTCTATACTTGTCTTGTCTCCCTCTGTGGTTGTCAGGTTGCACTCCACCCAGGGGACGTAACAACAGTGTTATAGAACCATAACAAACATCCAGAAAATAAAGCCTGAATGTACAGAGTTTGTTTAAAGATCCTGCGGATCTACACAGGTGGTCTTCAGTACATTCTGGTTATTAAATGCTGAAAAGCACATAAGGTCACAAAACCTTTATGAGCCAGTTTTCTCTACAACCATGTCTGGTTGTAGAGAAAACTGGTCATTATAAATCGCTTCTTTCAAGGCGACAGAAAAACTTGAGTAAAATGACTACATCAGTCATTTATTAAAATCTTTCAAAGTCAAACCAGCGCCCTTAAAATTATGATTTCTAGAAGCAGCATGAAGAAGATAAAATCTATATGATCATTCCACGTCAGAGTAAATATAATTTTTAATTGTATATTTTCTTAAAAAGTCTATTTTAGGAAAAAATTCGAAGGGTTTGATATTTAGGGTTTTAGAGTATTTTTGTTTCCGTACTGGTTTAGTGTTGGCAATAACTGGACATGGTTCAGCAGTTACGTCTATGTTTTTGTTAACAAATAAAAATTGGATTAAAACACACTTCTAATAGACTGCCTTCATACGTCCACTTGAGGATTTCCTCAAACAAAATGACATTGAGTTCTTATCTCAGAAACTCCAAGAAATTTGACAAAAAAAAACACTTGGAAATGAGAGCGGTTTTGTTCATCGTACAGGCATGGATGTTGGATGTAACAACAAGCATTCAGACTATTTCTGGATTATAGCATTAGGTTTTATTTAGTCTTAAGTGTTACCTCTAAACAATGTAATGATTTTTAAATATGGAATCAATCTGTAAAGTCACACAGTTACACAATTATCATATGATTATCACAGTTTAGTTGCAGAAAGTTAGCACTTTCCATGCTGCAGCAGGAAGGTGAGAGAAACATTTCAATCAGTTGCAGTCCTACTCTCGAAACATGCAACTGCAGGCATTTTACAGCTGTATGGTGTTCTGAAAAAAGCTTTTTCTGTTGCAGAACATTTAACTTGTCAAGCAGAGAGATAATTACTATAGTTGCAACCATTTTAGTGCATGTGTTTTAGGTACCTGGTTTTCTGGATGTTTGCTCACTGGTTATGGCCCATTGGGACATGCAAATGGAACCATGACATTAATATTGTCATTAGTTTCAGGAGTATTTCACGCAGGCTCGTTTTCACAGATTGTATGATTGCTTTATTGTGGATTACAATCCATTCAAATTCCTATCTTGGGTGAAAATATAAATTTTAGTATATAGGAGGACAACATGACAGAGAGACAAAGCGCTTCATGTTATTCAGTCAGACTCAGCCTGTCAGGATTGATCAAGGTGTGAATACCAGCTGTCTCTGCATTATTATGTAACTAACAAGCATTTTCCAACTGTAACTTGACTGGTTATTTTTATGAACACACTTCACTTCCAAACTGTAAGTTCCTCATCTATTACTCTGATCTGTAGGTTCTGTCTTTTTTTTTACTGGAAAATATGTCTATGTATTTGTCCTTAAAGATAAACTATATTTTTTCTCTTTCTCTCTGTGCAGCTTTGAAGAAAATGTCACAAATAGAACAGACATCAAACTGAATTGTTTGTAATAATTTTGCACTTAAGCTGTAAGCCTCAGAGCATCTTAAAATTGCATAAGCAGCACAGAGTCGGCCAAGACTTATCCCAGCTGAGGCCAGTGAGTGACAGTAGATAAGCAGTGAAATTGGGTGTATTCTGCCACATGCACTGTTGGAAATTGTCTGTAGGCTTCACACATCATGTACAGCACTTTATAAGTCATCTCCACAGCATGCGATCATGTTGAAACTCTTTGGTTGCTATTTCAAACTGTTCCAGGTGCAAGACGTTTTTTAAATAAAATATTTAAACAGCACAGTTTTGCCTTTTTTTGAGGCTATTGTTGAATTCATAAGCGCTTCTGGGAAACATCAGTGCCTTACATAAAGATTCTGCATATCCAAAAGAAAGTAATCACACAAGCCATGGTATAGAACATAAAACTCCTGATCATTTCACCAGAACTGTCATTTTAAGCACCCTTTGAGTGTAAACACTCACAATCGTTGACCTGAATCCACCCTTGCACAACAAAGACACTTCCTTTGCTTGCTTATTCAGATCGTTCTATTGATCCTGACAAACAACCCGTCCAGAGAATGTTGCAGTCATTCAGCACACCTCTCTTCTTGTCTCACTTTCGAGTTACGTCAATCAACAGATCCTTCCTTTGCTTTATAACGCAAACACTCAGTGGAGTTTACCTTCAGTGGTGAAGTCGTAACAAGCCACTGTTTGTTCAAGCACAAGGTGGGGAGAAGTGCAGCAGGGAAGAAGGGAAAGCGAGGAAGGCATGATGATGAATCACCAGTGAGGACTATGTGACGCTGACAGTATTACATCCTTGGACTGTTCCTCAGTAGGCAAGGTTAGGCTGTGTATTGGTGGGCTGTAGCTCCCTCTGAGCCTGCAGGAAAGGCAAAATTAGGCAATTACAGGCAAATAAATCTTATATCCCTTGACAGGAGCTTTCAGAGTCTGAGTATAAAATGGTGTTAGGATTCAGATGGAGTGCTTCTGTGCAGCAGGACTTGGAAGGTAGAGTACATCGTGCACACCTATAAAGAAAGGTCCTTCTCTGTTCGCTACAAAGACCTGGTGGGACTAATTCTCCATGCTGCCAACCAATAAAAACAGAACAGATTTGAAATTTCTGGAAAGATATGGGAGCTTAATATAAATTCATGCCCACAGTTAGTGGGTTTTGAGATATGTTACAATATTGTTTTTTGTATATTTAGTTTTTTGTTGTTGTTGATGGTTGTGGGTTTTTTTGAGATACAACTACACACTCAAAATTAGAGGTACCAGTTTGTACCTAAAAAGGTACAAATGCTTGTCGCTGGGGGTGTACTCTTTTGAGAGACATTTCTGTACCCTTCAGTTCTGGTCTATTTTTGTACCTTATCAAGTTCAACCTCACCTTTTCAAGTTATGTTTTTTATGTTTTCCACAGCATTAGGCTTGGTCCATGCAACTTAGCAATATTATCTTATCTTTAATCTAGAAATAATCTTCAAAAACTCAAAATACTGACCAGACATACACTTAGTTTGCAGCATCTGACATTCATTGTCTGGTGTAGTAAATGACTGTTAAGTAGTTCTACTGTCATCACTCAGCTCTGCTCTAGTTTGTAACATTACAGCCATTAACATTACATTTTTCAATGCTGCAGGTACCCTTATAATCGAAATGGTACAAATTTGTACTTTATGTCACTTTGAATCCTTTTTCGTATTCTGAAGGTGTGCTTCTGGTTTCTTAAAGACCAGTATTGTACTTTTGAGAGAACATTTCTTTAAAATGTACCTATAGGTACAGAAATGTCCTTATCTTGTACCTCTATTTTTGAGAGTGTACAAGCTGTATATGTTGGCATTCTGGTTAAACCAAGAACAAAAGCTCAAAAGTAAATTAATATTAGACTATGTAAATCAATAAAGTACAGTGATGTAGAGGTAAATGCACAGCATCTATATATTTTCTTATTATCCACTTGAACTACAAATCCATTCAAATCTAGTACTTCCCCTCCATGCATGCAAGACCAAACAAGTGCTTTTTTTCTTAGTCGCTGAATTTCCCAGAGTAAGATGAGCAAATTAGTCAACAGGAATTGCAAACACATGCATTCACTGATTGTGTAGTGCATCTGTGATGCCAAAGGCATAATTACTGACATTGTGGCAAAATATCTCAGTTAAGTGTATGGTTCTTTTCCTTAAAAAACAGTTTTCAGTTCTCCCCATTGTAAGCTGCCAAGTTTGTAGATGTCTGGTTTGTAGTTGCATGACGTTAATTTATAAAATTACTACATTTTAAACAAACAACTGTGTCGTACTCATTAATGTTTTCTTTTTTTCTTCTAAAGTGACAGACCATACCCTCTGGTCCAGACCCTGTGTCATCCCCTGTTTTATTTGCAGACGTTTTATTATATGAATGAACTTTTTCATAAATTCACTCCTATGCAGCATTTCTTTGTGTGTCAGCCAGATTTTTTGCTGTAGATCACACTTTCTAGCCTGGCATGCCAAACTGGCGTGCGCTATATATTCAATACAGAGCGACTCAGTCTGGAGTCCCTCCCCTTCATGGAGTTTCGCATCAGTCTTAAACCATGTATTCTTCAAAACATTCATGATGGCGCACGGATGTAGCGGGAGTTTGTTTCTTTTTTTTTTTTCTTGTAAAATATTAGTTTCTGACTTACAATGAGGTTAAAAAAGCAACAGAGAGTTTCCAATAACGCCATGTAGCTTCAGGTTTTCACCGCAAAAATGACACAGGTCATTTATGTCTTCTGTACGGCACACCATGTTTATTTTCTTCTGTTGCGTTTGCTCAACTGAACACTTCCGGACTTTTTCTGATTGGTGGTTTCTGATGCTTGTTTGTCCCGTCCTAGAAATCCGTTGATGCGAGTGAGTCCCCAGATTTCACACTGGTACAGCGGGAGTCTATCTTGCCCGGCTACATACTTTCTCCCCAAAGTTGCCATGCTACAAACCACAAAACATCCAAAACTATAATTTAAACAAGGAGTCTATAACACGTTTGCATCTGCTGCTCTTTTATGCCATTGCTCTTTGTAAATCGCCCACAAACCTTGGGTCAGCCCCAACTGTAACATTTTAGATTGCACAATCACTAATTACTACGCACAAATTGGGATCTTGCTAGACTTGGTCCTCAGTGCGCACCATCTGTAAATCAGTTTTTACTTTTTTTTTGAGTAAGCAGTGACTTTGCACCTTTAGTGGATCAGGCCATTACGCTATTGTTATAAGGAACATGAAGAAATCTATTATACAAATATAAATAAACAAAAACCAGATAATGGATAGAGCATTGCTCTGTATGACATTCATTAAACACTCACAAAGAGTGCTCACATTGCCCTAAGTGGTCAGCACACATTGAACAAACTGAGCTTCTCCAGTAAGTACACTGACCCTCATCTTGCAGGTCATAGCAGTCTGTCAACTGGCTTTCTCCTGGACATCACATGATATGACTTTAAAATTTTTCTGCTTGTGTTTACTGTCTACTGCTTGTGTTTTTCTTTTCAGTATCATTTCATGTATTTTCTTCTGTTTTATACTTGTGTTCTCCTTCATTATAAGACATGCTTGAAATGAATTGAAACAGCTTTACAGACAGTACCAGTTGATATTGAAAATAATAGTATCCTCATGTGAAAACACGTTTCAGTGTTTCTGACTTAACCAAAAGATTAGGTGCAACTGGAAGTATCAAAGATACATTCAAAAGAAACATTTGTGAAACAGAAGTATAGTTAGTATTCATGAGGAGACACGCCACTCCGACGCCCATTCAGCAGTGGAGGGATATGGCTGGCCAAACACAGCAGCTTGAGGTAAACGCACAGAGGTAGTTTATAATGTTTGGGAGCCATAAACATTCTGCCCTTGGCTCTTCCTTAGCAGACGGACCATGGAGAATTTTACTACTGCCATAAAGCATGTTCATCTTCTGCCTCTCCCCCCTGCTTCCCCTCAGTTATAACACAGACAGAAGCAGGCACATACACAAACACATCCCCACAACCTCATCCTTGTCATATTTTGCACACACCTTGCACATTAAAATGAAGTAGGTGAATGTGAATGCCTTCTGTAAACAAACTGGTCTACAGCTCTCCTCACTCCTTGGCTAACCAGCACCAGGCCCTGGAGCTAAACATGGTTTACTTTTCCACTTATTTATTCTATTGACCTCTAAAGTTCTTATTTCCTCTATATATCTTTAACTTGTCCATCCCCAGACTTAACCTTAAAAACCAAGTGTGATGTCATAGCTTTGTTTGAGATATAGCTGCATCCTCTACTTGCAGACGCTGAGAATCACAACTGCGGGAAAGAAAGAGTAAGAAAGTACGGTCACCACTGATGAGATATTTAAGGTGTTTGAAGGAGGTAAATGTGTGTGATGAACAAATAACACTATCAGTCATGATGTACTACTGGTTGCTGTTTGTATGTCAGATTGCTGTTTACACATCTCAACCACTGAACTGTTAAAAAATGACAACTAACTATAGTTGCACAGACACTAATAAAGCTTTGTTTTCAAAAGAAACATGGGGAAAGAACACTTTTGTGTACTTTTGTGATCTCTATTCAATAGTAATGCTACAAGACCTGCTACATTTTGTTTGTGTTACACTGTGGATGGTGGATAAGATCAGTATTCACAGTTATGACGCATCTTGCATTAGTATTACAATGCATTCTCATTTCCAATCTGTCACATCCTGATGCTTAGTCAAGAGCCATCTGCATCAGATTTCAACACACTCGGGGTCCTTTTGTGCTGTCACTTTCAGAAAGTGCTGTCACTTTCTGAAAACATTCATACGCAGTGATAATGTGTTAAAGAGGACAACAAATTTCAGTATATGCTAATATTTTCCATATTTCTATGCAAAATAACCTAACTGGTATGTTAACAACTATAAAACTACACACATGGTGAAAGTGAGGCTTTGGGGAAATGTACATGAACTACTGAAACCCTTACTGGATTACTCTCTTGTGACAATCTCTTTGACGCTGTTGGAGAAATAGGAACTGTGGAGCCTATTTCAACCCAGCCACTTAGTTTTCTTAAGAGAAACCCGAACTATCATCAATGTTGGACTTCATTTCTAGTTATTGCTTTGCTCTACTAAAATTCATTGTTACTGATGTGTGATAACTCCTAATTACCTTAAAAATCATGTGTTTATTACATCTTACCAGGAGATTACTATGATTTCACTTATGAAGTGCATTGTGGGAAAACATTGTACTGGGGTTTCTCTCAAGACAAGAAGACCAAACATTTGATCCTGAAGCTTAGTGAACAGCCACCAAAAGATTTTTTCTTAGTGTGTTTTACCAAGCAGCTGCTAAACATACTGCTGCTATTTTAGTTGACAGTGATCTTCATCCATCTGATTGTCCTTATCATTAAGCATATTATCAGGGATTTCTTCATCATGATTCACTCTCTGAGTGCATTTATTTTCATTTGAAAAGGCTGAACAGAAAACATTGGGCTAATATACTGCGCTATAGCACTGACACTGCAGCAGCCTTTATACGCCATAACATTGCAGAAACAAAAAGGGTGATATACAAGTTTAATAGTTGTTCAAAATGTATTTAAAAAAAACTACATAGAATGAAGAACTTCTCATGTATTTTTATAGCTGAAGCAAATATTTATCAAATTAGGTCTATCAACCCTCGTAGTTGGAGTTCATCTAAGTAATCCTCTTAGTGGTGTAAGTCTCATATATCATAAACAAGAAAGAAAAATAAATCAAGTATTGCCTAAATGATCATACGAGCAGCCTTTTGATGTATGCTTGTGCACTTAATCCCGCATTTGGTGCTAACCTGGAAATGCAGAGGCAGCGATTGAAATCCCAAAATTTTCTGAAGTGTTAAATAATAGTGTTCTTTCCTGCTGACAGGCAGAGAGTTCAAAAAGAGAAAAGAATAAATTATTGCTTTTAAAACTGGTGTTGCCTCAGTTTTGAGTACTTGGGTTAAGATAGGTTACACTCCTCAACTCTGGAAAATGTTCTCTTGCTTTTAAATCACCAGATAATACTGCTTGTTTCATATCCAAAGCTTCCATTGTTAGGATGAAGAACTGGTTCCCTTATGAGTGTGAAATAAAACATGCATCTTAGTAAAACATTAAAAACCTAATTTTTCTCTGCATTAATAAAACTCTGTGGTATCACACATCTATGTACAGGCCAGTTGAAAGGCCCTCTGTGGCTGGTAGCCATTATTGTCCCTGTTTGTAGCTTCATCTGAAGCTGAAACTGTTGCTTTGTAGAGACGTCCCAGTCTTTGAAGCCTTTCACAGTGTCATGACTTGGCTGTATTCCCAGCTCTGATAGGCTCATGTTCTGTCCTATATCTGCGAAAAGATTACTATAAATTTACTCAACCTTACTTGCTATTCAGGGTAAGTGGTGGCTCTTTGGCTGCCGTAACGGTACATACTGGAAATGGCGACAACTGTCTCGATGTCATCCCACCCAGTAGGGGATTCCAGGGAGCAAGAGATCCTGGTGCTGCAAGTTTATTGGCTTAACTTCTGGGGAAGTTCTCTATAGCCAGACTGCACACCCCTTTTTCCTGGTTGATACCTGAAGCAGCAGGGGTGTAGAGCAGGTGCTCCATTGGCTCGTCTACAGTTAGTTGTATTGCAGGGGACTGTTGGCCTTACATATGTGGGTTCTGTCCTGGTACCTAGGGTGCCTGACTGACTCACGCATTGTGGTGAGTGCTGACTCACATTCGGTGGCCATCTGGGGCCCTGGTTAAACAATCTGTTTAACCTGCATCAGCAAAAGCGTAAAAGCATAAACTCTCCGCTTCATCCCTTTCCCTGTTAAACATGCCCACACAATCATATAATATCATACTTCTTGGAGCGCCTCGAGAAGAAAGTTCTGCCAAGAACTGTCTTCAACCACTCTGAGAGAAGAAAACGGAGTATGCTTCTCATGGAGTGTTGTAGCAGGCAAATGTATCACTTACTTACCTCTTCCCAACTCTCAGCGCCTTCCACCGGAGAAGAGCCACTTCTTCACCTGAACTAAAGGTCTGCTGCTCTGCGCCGATGGTCTAAGTGAGGCAATAGGAAGAAATTCAGTTTTCACTCAAGTTTGTATAACAAAGAGAATAAGCAGACTAAGGAAAAACAGTATTTAGTCAGTTCCTCCACTGTATATTCTGTAGATAAACTATAATTTTAGTGTTTAACTCACTACATTTTGCTGCTGGGATTTCTAATCTCATGAAAAGACGGAAATAGAAATTTGCCATTGAGTTCTATTCCTTTTTTCCATTACTGAGATTACAAAAAAAAAAGTGTCCTCTTTGAGATCTGTGAATCTTATGTTCTTTTTTCCCCACAATGAAATGGGCTGTTTTCCTGTTTCAATCAGTTAATTTTGATGTATTTTTCAACAAAGTTTGTGTTTTCACCAAATAGTCTGTAAACTCAATTATATATAAATTCACAACAGTTAAAAGTGTATGAATCTTTTTTTTTTTTTTTTATCATCTTTTCAGTCAGTAGCATTTTTTATTATACAGTATGTATGCCATTTAGGATGTGTGGGAAGATCTGCATTGTTTTAGCTGAAAAAAAAAAAAAAGTATCAGTTCATCAATTAGAAAACTGAAACAAGCAGCAGGTATGTACCAGTTGCTAGGCAGCACCAGAAAGTTTCAAAAGTCAGGTTGATAAAAAGTCCATATAGCATTTGAATGTAACACAAGAAATGTTTTCGTCTTGTCCTTTTGCTGTTGTTGTTGTTTGTTAAAATTTTAAAAGGAGCCAACTAAGGCAATACTGTTGAAATGGAATTGTGCCACTGATGGACCAATGAATAGCAAACTGTGTTTGAAGATACCACAAAAGTTATTTAGAAGAGTTTGACCCGTGATCATTTCGTCAGCCCTGTCAGAGTACCTTAAATTGAGTTGTTTTTTTAATGTATCTTCCATGAAACATAATCTAATCATAGATCAACATTATCACTTTTTATTTAAAAAAAAAAAGAAAACTGAAAAAAGTTTATCATATAGCCTACCAAAAATACAGACCAAATGTTCTTCACTTTTATTTACTTTTACTGAGTAAAAAAAAAAAAGAAAACACAGAAAAAAAATAACTAAAGCAGGTTGTTTTTACAGAGGTTGAATTTTGTTTCAGTAATGTTGGCACGAAATGGTATTTTCTTTGCTTGCTGCAGTCATTTCAAGTAGACATGTTTGTTGCATTTTTTTGCATGTTTTTTAATTGAATACATTTGTTTAAAGACTTTAAAATTTCTTTAAAAAATATCAAAAACTGCGCAAACTTTGGCAGACAAAGGACCCCATAACTCTAAGTAAAAAGCATTTACATTATTATTTTTTTTATTTATTTATTTTTTTTATTTTATTTTATTTTTTTTTTTAATTATTTTTCTGCATTTTTAAATTGATTCTCTTGTTTTGGGCTTCCTTGTCCAGGCTTTTAAAGCAGATAAAAAGCAGATTAAAAAAATGCTCGGCAAACCTCAAAGCTAAAAGTCAGTTCAGTGTTTAGACCACAGTTTGAATTCAGTCAGCTATTACAGTGGCTATAATTTGAGAAATGGAAGCACTGGTTCAACATAATCATAACTATCTCTTTGATGATGATAGTAATGAAAGGGTAAATACTGAGAAAATATAACAGACATTTGCACTGAACGCAGGCTTCAAGTGAAATGCTGGATGTTCAGCCAGCCACAAAAACTTGACTGACATTTCAGAGCAAGCAAGTGATGTTGCTCTTGGCCTTCATTCCCAAGATGAAGCGGAACTTTGGTTCACCCTTGCATCAGATTAGCATGCTATCATTTTCAAACAAATTACAAAGATACCTGCAAGTAACAGCACGCATAGTGATGAAATCTGTTTGCAATTATGCTGAATGACTGGTTTTCAGGCTTTTCCTTATAAGAATCATGTCTACAGATGGTTCCAACTCTGACCAGCATTGAATGCAAGTGTAATTTACAAAAATGATGCTGTGCCTGAAGCTTAGAATGGGCACAGCTCATTTTTCCTTCAAATTAACACACATTTTCCATCTATAATGCCTCATATGGAGGCTCAGAAAATGACAGCAAGAACTAACAGACAAAGCAAGATGAGACTCAGTGACTCTCACCGTTGTGCAAGTACGCTGGTGGCTCAGTGTCAGTCCTGCTGTATGAAGATTATACCCATAGTTCAGTCAAATGTCATAAACTCATTAAATATAGTAGAAGATATAAAAATGTGCAATCAATCAAAGCCAACCGAATACAAAGTATGCTATTTCTTCACATTTTGTGGCTTGCTAGTCCTGTTGGAGTTGGTTACATTACTGAATAGCAGTTCTCTATTCACTCAAGTCCTACAAGGAAGGACAAACAAGCTGTAACAGCTAATGGGAAAGCATTTACGCTAATCTACTTATGTTAGCAGGTGTATTCACATTTAAGAAACCTGTTTAGATCTTATAGTTTTAGTGTAAAATAATCGTGGGAAAAAAAGTGCTGAAATGGTTTAAGCTTTATCTTCATAAAACTTACCATTAGAAAAAGTATACCTGGGTCACAAGAGGGTGCAGATGGTTAGCAATAATATTACGTATGCTGCAGTCTTTCCATAAGGCTCAGTTGGAACTGAGAGTCTCAGTGTGTGCTAATCATCTCCCACAACCCATCAAATCAGCAGTCTGGATCGTACTTTTTTTGTTGTTTACATCTTGAATGTCACTGCAGAAATCCAGATTCAATGATCTTCCAGTTCTCTGACATGCAGTTTTGGTGAGCTCTTGCACACTGCATCCTCAGGTTCCTTTTTTAGCAGTCTCCTGCTGCTGGGGCCCATCTGCTTCAAGGTTCTGCAGACCTTGGTTTAGGCGAGGTGTTATTTGAGTTACGGCTCAAACCAGTGTGGATATTCTTCCTCTGCTGCTGCCATCATTTTTTGCCCAGAACGCCACTACTTTGTGGCTCTTTTGTTTTCTTTCTTACTTATTTTTGCCCATTTTTTTTCTAAATCAGTTTCTTGAAAATGAAGAGATAATTTTGCATGAAAATCCCAGCATCACCATTTCCTAATTGTTCAACTAGGCCAACTAACACAAACAACCATTTGATTTGTAGTATTACTAGTAAAGAGTCTGCTGAGTGGATGAACATGCTAAAAACAGAGTTTCTGTAGAAAGGTGGATCTGAATAATGTCAAATTTTTGTTCAAACTGTTGTTCGGTAATCATCCAAATTAACATTCACAGGGAAGATTTGATCACTACAGAGATGAAATAGTTGTTACTAACGTAATTAGCTGTCAACAAAGCCTTAATACACATGACTTTTCTTAACACTGTCAGGTAAATGCTCAAAATTAATTTACATCACAATTAGTTGTCACTTCAAAAATACAGAAACAATGTACTGTGAATATTTAAGGCCAACGAGAATGTGGGAAACAAAATGCTGTCAAAGCAACATCCCATAATCCTTCTCTTCTTACAGTGGTTTTTGTCTCTCCAACACATGCTGCGCAACTTGAAGGAATATTGCTTTTCTGATATCTCACAAAGTGTGACCTTACTCACAAATGCAATTCCTCACCCACGCCTAAGCAGAAATGGCACACACACCCTTTCAGCAAGATGAATACAGATATCTCCCTGTTATGTCAGGTATACTGCTGTTCCCATCCAGCTTCTACCCTAAATCAAAAATCCATTATAAGTTTCATTTTGCCATTGGTCATAATAGGATCCCATCAGAAATCAATGCATCATGGTGATTTAGATAAATGACAGGAGCGATAAAAATTGGCCGATGAGTATTACTGCAACTGAGCCATATTCTCGCTCAACATGAACAACTTCGATGACAGTGATGCGGCTTTGGTTTGTTGTCGAAAAACTAAAAGAGCAACTCGAAGTAAAGACTGATGTCTCTCCTTTTGATGGTCAAATTTTTTTAAATCTGAGCTAAAACTAAGTGAGTGCACCCAGAGTAGTATAATAACCCCTTGCTACACAGAGACCCTTCCACATGCTCAGAGAGAGTGGGCTGAGAGAGGCTGCACAGCTGAGTGATCATTTTTGGAGCTCCATCACTATCAGCAAGCCTTGTACTCATAGCTGCTGCATCTCTGTTAGAATAAAAGAAAATATGTTAGGAAATTATACCTAAAGAATCCTGGACCTTTGTTGACCTATGTTATGGAAAAATGATAGGCCCAGTGTCCACACTGTAACAGTGAAGCAGAATTTACTATTAAAACACAATTATACTCATGAATACCAGGAAGTATTGCTTGTATTATTCATTGTTGATAAAGTTTAGCACCTGTCATATCTCACCTGCAGTGTCTATTTATACTACCGTGTCAACCAGAAGTAAATCCTCCGAAGCTATCTTCCACTACATTATACATAATGATTAAAAGGGGCTCTGCAGGATGTGCAGCAGACACTGATAAACATGATCAATTTGCTGAAACGACTCAGCTGTTCAGTACATTTTAAGACTATTGAGGATTTGTGTTCAGTCCCATTACACTGAGCTTGCTGTTAGTGATTTGACCTTCAGTTCCTTTGTCATGAGCTGGAAATCCAGAGTAAAAGTGACATCTAGCTGGCAGTCACTGACAGCCGCTGAGGAAGAGGTTTAGATGTGTGCATGGAAAAGAGATATTAAACCCTGAGAACCCAGAGTGCAGCTGACAGTTCGTCAGCTCCTCTTGTTTCCTCCTCTTCTTGATAGCACACCTCCTCCTCATGTTGTATTTTCTGTTTTCTCACTTTCTCATGTGACAGTTAAAAGCATAGCATGAGGCTTTTTACAGGCAGGTTTCAGTCGCATTTTCATTCTACAGTCCAGTGCTCCATTTGTATCATATATAATATAGTGGGGTGATGAATTAGTCAAACATGAAAAATGCATTTCCAAAACAAACTTTTTTCTTTTTTCTGTTTCTAATGTTGGAAAAAGAAAAAAAGAGTTAAAAACTAAATATGTGTGTGTCCTTTTTAGCCATGTTGAGAGAATCTGCCTGTAGTCCGGAAAATAAAATATAGCTGCTATAATTTAAATTATGCTGCTTTCATTTTGATGTATTCAGTAACAGCTATGACATATGGAGAATCAAATCCTTTACATTTTTTTTTAAGTTTCTTTATAACCCACCAAGCTCCCTTTTCATCATTTACAGATAAAAACCAGTAAAGGAAAAAGTTTTAAATGTAAAATAAACTTTTTATGCTTTTTTTTTTCCTTTGGAAGTAACCTGAAAAGCTTGTTCAAATAACACTGAAAATCCACCCACAGGTTTTTGCTTTTTTCCTCACCTTTTGTCAAAACTTAAAAAGCTTAAAAACTGAAAAGAATAAAATTTACATTATTTCATTTCATCAAACAGTTTTCTGCATTTGTGTTGCATCATGCATCTCTTCTCCATACATTTTCACCTCAGTGCCTCTCTGAAGTAAAACAGCAGAGAAGTATCTGTCAGTTTGTGTGGAGTAAAAAAGAAAATTTGCATATGACGTGACAACTTTGGAAAGAGAATTAAAAACAAGGTTATCGTATTACTGTATCAGGCAGAAATGGTATCTTAATGTCACTGCAGTAAGTAGACAGTGTAGGCTTCCTACAAACCCACAATAAGACTGTCAGTGTCGTGCAGAGTATCGCCTGGCAGAGTGCATGACTATCACACTTTTTCTTTTTTCTGTGTAGATCTGTGATTATAGTAAAAACAACTCTTCAAAATTGCTATTGACTGAAAACAGAAACTAAGAGTAGGTGGAACGACTTTCAAACTGGTCCTGCAGTCAAGTGAAAAGACAGAAGCAGGTCCAAGTCTGTGTTTACAGATGAAGCAGTTTGACAACTTGCCAAAAATTCATTCAGAGCTGGAAGGTCCACTTGGAAATCTAGATATTTTTGACCATGTTTTTTAGTTATCAGTGTCTTAAGATGAGATAAGTGCTCTCTGTGGCTGCTGTAGTTATGTTGAAATTATGGTATTAAGTAGCTATACAGGGGAGTGTAGAATAATTAAGTTTTCTGTGCACAAAAAAATGGCTGCTTTTATTTTCAAGCCCCAATATTCAGTGTTTTTTTTTTTATTTATTTATAGCACAAAAGCCCCAACATACAATTTTGTATGCAGTAGCCAAAGCAAAACAAAAAATCTTTTTTTCTCCTTTGGCTGCACTAAAATAAAATAAATCAGCTTGCATTTCAAAAATCATTTTTTTACATTATGTTGATGTAATAAATAGATCAAAACTGAATCCACTGTTCTGCAAGTTGGAAAGCCAATACTGACAGAGAGCAGGCCGACTGGGACCATAATAACAATAAGAGCTAACCTGAGAGCTATTCTGTAATCAGAGGTTGGCCCACCTCTACAAACCCCAAGCCTCCAGAGGGAGTCTGTGATGCACTTTGCTCATTTTCCAATAAATGCTAATTAAGACTCATTCAGAGTAGCTTATGATAGTTTATATATGATGTACTATTTAGGACATCAATATTTTGTGCATTTGTTGGCAGCAGAATCTCCACTGGACTGTATCATTTTCCTTATAACTAACGCTACCATATAAAACAACATTAGCACTCAAGAGACTACCTCTCCAGTCTTGCCTCGGCTCCTAGACCTGCAGCTTTTAGCATTATTGCTGCTGGAGCCTGCTACACAGGCTGATTCAACTCTGAACCACTGTCCTCAGCTACGTGATCTTCAACTGCATGTGGTGCAGCGGGGGAGAAGAACTTCATCTCAAATGCTCCTTTTCTGAAGGTGCCTCACAGCTCTTGAGCAGCAGTTCCCAATGCGCTGCCCATTGTCCTTTCAGCTGTTGTCCCTTTCCCTCCTTTTTGACTATGTACTTTTTTCCCTTTGATTTAAAAAATGTAAAACAGATAAAATGAAGTTCAGTTTCCAAAGAACTATGAAGCCATTTTACTTTCATGAAAACTACAGTTACATATGTAAAATATCTGTTTTCTGTATGTCTTTGCTGTTCTGACCTATAAGTCAGATGTATCAGCCACCAGATGAGACATAGTGATGGTTGGTTAAAAAAATACCCAGGTTATGCAAGTCTGTGTTTGCCACCAAAACTGTGTTCAACCCTCAACCGTTGTTTCATTTTCTAAAGCTAACTAAAGGGCTTTTAGTGTATATCTACCTGGGAAAAAAAAAATTAAAAAAGAATTGAGAAGAAAGTGACAGAACTGTATAAGTGATAGTGATTTGCAGTGAAACAAGGGGGAAGAGGAGTTCCTTGTTGGAGTTACACCCAGATCTGTCAGGTTAAAGGTAAACGTTTTAGGATGAATACACACATTCACATTTAATGTGTTGACATCTTGCATTCAATTTTGGGAGTATTGCTCTGCTTTGCTGGAGTAACTTGCGGCAGAAATAATTCATCTTTTTTAAGAAGCAGTAGAGGTTCCAGCTAATCACATCATCCGACTAATTATGTGATCTCGTGATGGAATTCTTTAATTCTGCCTTACAGCCAGCCGCTACCACACATGACCCCAAATTGGTTGCTGGTTGAAAGTTGAAGGTCAAAAACAATCAAGACGTTGACCATGCATGTGTGGAAAAAGGGGTTAAAAGAATAAAATAAATGCATGAAGTATGTTGACAGTGTAGGTACTGTAATACCCTGACAGCAGTAACAGATTCCCCAGAAATTTGGATTGCTGTTAAATAAATAGTCTGGATAGAAGGAATGTTTTATAAGAGCTTTAAGCCTGCTTTTCACAGATTAACCTATCTATGTTATTTGATAACTGGAGCTCAGCTGAGATCTAAGCTATTCCAGTAAGTATTATGTTTTGAGTAATTTATAATTGCTTAAAAACAATCTGATTTGCTGACTGGATGTCTATCTGTTCTCACCCACTCTTCAGCCTGTAAAAATTGGATTGTGACAACATGATGCCTAAACAAGAGAAAGACACAGTTTAAAAGTATTTTCCCGATCTAATACATCTTACTGGTGAGTAAAATGTGGTGGCTGTAAGAATACACAGATATAAGCTATCAAACTGAGCTACTGTAATGCACACTCAGGTGTTCTGAAGTGATAACTTCAGGGTAGATATTAATGCATTACAAATGCATCCTGCTTGTTTTTTTCTCCTTTTTATATTTGTTTTGCTTTGCTTTTTGTTTTTTTAAACAATTACAGCTTAATTACTGCAAAGACAGACTCTCCTCTTTATGTTTGCTGGTTGTCGGTATTTACATGCTGAAGCCTAAAAACTTCAAAGCAGCATTAAGATGAAAAACTGAGGCTTGAGCTCCAGCTCGGTTTGCTTTTTTCACATTTCCCATGCTTGATAAATATGAGATAAATGTAAACGTCAAATAGTGTGAAAATAAATCTGAACTTTTGAACCAGCTAAGGAATGTACGGCTTATGGCCATTTTCAGAGTCATTTGCGGATTTACATGTTATTTCTCCATAACATCTTCCCGCAGGCATGTATGTTGACTGAAGCTACAAGAAAAACCTCATAAATTTATGTAATTAGTGTTTCGACATTGTATTTGTTTGGTTTGTTTTGTTTTCTCAGCTCAAAGAGTGCTATTTATTGCATTCGGCTGAAACCGGGAACATGAAACCTTTTTTTTCTTCTTCTTCTCATTTAGTTTCCCATCTTTCAGTATGTGACTGTGTGAAGCAAAAAGTGAAGTGGAACTCATTTTTAAGCCATTTTTGGGACAGGTGAAGTACAGCCCAGAGAGACAAAGATGCCAAACACTAAAAGACTAATAAAAGGATAGTTTAATATAAGTTTAAGATGGAAGGTGTTACAGCTGCCCCCAATTGCCCATCAACCAATTTTCATTCAGCCTGGAAACCATCTGGCCTCCCTCTGGCTTGGATTGGATCCTCCATATCATCTGGTCTCGTCGGCATCTCTGAGTGGCTGACCCCTGCTCCAATGAGGATTCGACACCTCTCCGATCCAGGATAAAAGAGCGCCAAGTTCTTCATTCTGGGGCAGCTGTGTGGTGGTTGCAGCTTGCCCCCTTTGAGACTGGGTATTTTGGTGGTTGGTTTTGAAGAGCCTTTAAGGCCTGGTCTGTAGTTTTGTTGGCTTTTGTGTAGTCTTGGATCTTTGCTGTTTTTGAGTGTTTAATGGCCTGGGTTAAAGGTGTTTGATTGTGTTTGGGTAAAATTACTGTTCTAGTATTATGTTGCCCTTCCAATTGGGCCTGTATTGATTCCCTTTTTATTTTTCTGTGGGACAATAAAGTTTCCCAATACACTTTTTGGTCTGGAACATTTGTTTTATGTTGCGGCTCTTACCCCTAGACCGCTGGGTCGTAACAAAGGTTAAAGCCTAAACTTTAAAACTGGGACAAAAAGTATGACTATATACACTTAAAAATTTGTTTTAATAAAAGAATAAAAATTTCCTTAATTCAAAGGACTGGGGTTGGACTTCTGTGTTAACATGTGAAACTGGTCCCAAGTGAGCCTCCAAAGACTTTACTCTGCCGCCTGCTGTTTTCTTCTCCGCCATAGCTACTCTTTTAATCAGAAAAGATGACATACTAAAAGCACGGCGGAAACTGTGGCCTAATATCAGCATCCTGCAACACATCTGTAGTAGCACATTGAATGTTTCACAGTCAGCTGCGTAATGCAATGTTTATGTAAAAACATGAGAGATATGTCACTGTGAGGACAAACAATGTAAATGTGACAAGGATGACAAAATCTTCTAACCGCACTCCATTTTCTGATGGGAAGACAAAGAAAGATCAATCTGTGAGATGAAATGTGCAATAATGTTATAACGTTATAGCTTATAAAATTCTGTAGCATGCAGTTCATTCTTGTACAAAATGTTACATTTCACTTCTCAGAGGGCAATCTGACTTCTTTCTAATCCCAGCTATAAGAACAAATACTGACATCTAACTTTTTCCCAGCTTTGTCATGTGAGTGACAATAATTTCACACTGACAACATACACTCAACATACTTCTCTCATTTAAACTTGAAACTAACTACAAGCAGAAAAGTGTTAGTCTTCTGCTTTGAGCAGCAAACAGCTACAAGTGACAAAAGATGATTGACAGGCGAGCTCCTGAAAGTTTCAAATTGACGTTATTTGTTCATTTTGTGATGAAGTGGGCTTCACCTCCAAAGCTACATTTGTGCTCTGGGTAAGGACAGGCTATTTTGTGTCACTGCGCTGTCTGCAGTCAGCAAACCTATTCTCATCCCAATAATGCAGTTCTGTCAAAAGTCCCAGTGACTCCGACGTATGCAGAAGTGTCCTTTTGTTACAAGAACCTCAACGTACTCAGCATAAAAGGAGTCAGTTGGAGAGCTTTCTCATTGACAAAAGAAGGAGCCCTCATCACAGCTCTGGAGAAGTGGTGGTACTTTAAAGGACAATGCAGAAATCGATATATTACCTGTGGTATTTACACATTTATGTTACACATGCCGTTTAACTTGAAGATAAACTAGGTTTAAGCACCACTGTTATGGTATTAAAACCAAACATAATATCAATGCATTTTACATCCTTTAAAAGCTGTAAAATATATTTTCAATTAATATAATTATTGTTGCATTCACGTTGGCAAAATACACTGACATATTTCTATGAAAGGTAAACTCAAAGTTACACAGCTACCACTGTAGATATTAATAAAACCTACAATAAATATTGGATCCACTTTAAGCTGTAATACAAATAAAAGAAATAACTATAATGAAAGATTCAGCTTATTCAGCTGAACATATTTCTGTGATGGGCATGACGACCATCACACCAGAGCAGGGTGCATACTTACCCTTGACTGGGCTGAGAATGTTTCCAACATTACTTCATCCATGTCGGCAGATCTGAGTCAGTAACGGCGGCACCACAAGATGCTGCAACCCACAAAAACAGCTGCCGGATTTGTCTATAAATTTGAATGGATATTTACTACCTGTGGTGAAGAATGGAAGAAACCTCACGTTGATTTGGCCTTAGCGTCACACAGAATATAACACCAGCGCAATAAGCGTCCCCGAGTGACCAAATGTAGAAAAATATCGCAGTCAGTGAGATTACAGTACTTTTATGCATGACAAAACGAGTTCTGACAAGGACCAGGGGGCGGGAACACATTACACCAGTTTTAAAGTCGCTGCATTGGCTCCCCGTGCAATTCAGGATTGATTTTAAGGTTCTTTTAGTGGTTTATAAATGTCTTAATGGTCTTGGGCCTTCTTATTTATCTGATCTGTTTTTAAGGTATGAACCCTCGCGGACCCTGAGGTCCTCAGGTACCGGCCTTTTAGTTCTTCCTAAAGTTCGTACCAAAACATATGGCGAGGCCACATTTCAGTATTACGGGCCTCGCCTATGGAACAGCCTGCCTGAGGGCCTCAGGGCTGCAGAGACTGTTGATGTTTTTAAAAAAAGCTCAAGACCTACCTTTTTAGTTTAGCTTATAACTAAGTTTTAACATTCTATTAACCCATATTTATCTTTCTTTTTAGTTAATTTTATTTATTTATTTATATATTTTATATATTGATTTACATAGTATAGATTTTATTATTTTATTTTAATGGATTTTATTTTTGTTTAGTTATCACTCCAGCTCTCTCCTCATCGGGGTCCTCTTCGCCGAGGGCTGCCCCTGCTCTGACTGCATGGGTGTTGCTGTGGGGGCTGTCCCTGTCTGGTGGGTCGGGATCCAGCGCTGCAGCTTTACGGTTGTGGCGTGGGTCCTGTCTGCCCAGACCCGGGGGGCCCCCATGGTGATGGCCTGGGTGGTCTTGGTTGGGGGTAGCCCTTTGTGTAGAGGCTCCCTGAGAATACCGTTTCCTTATCTGGTGCACATCTGGTGCAAATGCACCTGGCCATTCATTCATCTTCTTTTAACTGTTACAGGGCAAATAGGGCATGGGTGAGGGTGGTTGTGGGTGGGTGAAAGGGGATGTGTATGTGTGTTAGTGTTTTATCTATTTTGATGTAAATTGTTTTATAATGTAAAGCACTTTGTATTGTTTTTAAGCATGAAAAGTGCTATACAAATACAGTTTGATTTGATTTGATTTGATTTGAAATAAAAAGGAAAACTTAACAAAAATCTGAATTGGTTCTGGAGGCTTGTTTTTACCACATCCTCTGTTTGGCCCTTACAATGACCTAATATAAATGTTACAGCCTGCCTTGTCGTACTTACATGTGTCTAAAACCATGGTAACCACGGCTTTGTCTTTGCATCATGGAAACTATTCCCCTTATCTTGTTTCTGGCTTTTTATCTCTGTCAGTTCTCTATGAGGTTGGATACACTCGCTTAGAAGGTCTTTTATGTCAGGGGGATACTGTGGAGACATGGAGGTGTGGACCCAAATGCAGAGATGGAAGCAGAACGCTGAGAAAGTTCCAGGAATCTTGTTTTAATGGCTAAACCAAGGCAGACAAACACAACTCACACAACGAACCTGCACTGAAGAACAGAAACCAGGTAGTATAGATACACAGAACGAGACAGAGGTAGATTGACTTAACTAAATGAAACCAGGTGAGCTACTGAACAGTAGGCAAAATAGGAAACAAGACACAAGGGAACTAAACAAAGAAAAATACAAAATAAAACAGGAAACCAGAACTAAAGACACAAAAAGTCTGAACCACGACATTGTAAAGCACGAAAGGACAAGTGTTAGGTTTTTGTGTCACTTTATTCATGTCTTCTAATTTCTATGACACCCTGCATGACCAAACGAGACACACTAGAAGTACTCTTAAGCTTCACTACTGATTTAGTGGCCTGCACAAGTATTAGAATGTGATGAGTTAGAAGTAAGAAAAATCACAAGTGACCCTGTTTGTTTTGTCTTTCTCTCAGCTGTACCATCAGTTCTTAGAGCTGTGCATTGTTCTTGGTTAGTCTTTAAAAATGTATTGATTATTTAAAGGGATTAAATTAAACGTATTAATTTCATTCAGAGAAACAATGACAATGGGATGACTTATTTATTGCATGGTGCAAGTCTTGAAACTTACAGAGGACATTTGGTCACTAAAATGGGAGAAAAAATAGCTCATGTCCTGTGATATTTCAAGGAATTTTTCAATCTGGTAACAAACAGCGAATAGTGTTAACAAATTCAAACTTCCCTCATGTGTGCATAATTGAGGCACACAACAAGCAAAAGGACGTCAAACATGCTTTAAGTGTGAGATTGGGCAACAAACCCTGTTTGAACCAAGAGCAAGCACATTAAAAGCAAAGGCAGAGAACAAACCAACCTCAAACAAGCTTTAAAATAATAAGACATCTAAATATATAAATACAGGGAAACACCTTGAATAAAAAATTCAGTTGTGGACAGATGCATGTCAGCATGAATCTTCATGCAAGCACATCTGTATATGAATGATGACATAACTCCCATGCAGGGTTTTTTTTTTTTCTATACACACACACATACACACTCCTATTTGGCCCAGCACACTTCAAAGGCATAGGGTTTGGATCAAACACAGTGGGAGCAGGTACACAACTCTCTCCATGGTTCTGCTCCCTTCATCTATGCCTCTTTTCATGTCTGTGCTTGCAGAAGCCACATTCACTACAACACTTGAATTTTAATGAGAATTAATGAGCTCATATCAAATGAAATTACAGTTCAGATAAATGAGATTTTGAAAAGTGAGGGTAAAGTAATACTTGACCATGTGCCTTCGGTCATGAAAAGCATTTGATTTCAAGACTTGAGTTTAGATAAAGTGGGTAAAAACTTTGTGGACCTTCAAAGCTGACAGTCTTTCACAACAGTCTACAAGCACTGCAGTAATATTCACTGTGGGCAGCTCAAATCAGTTTGCCGCACATCACAAGACCTCTTTTTTTTTTTTTTTTTATCAGTGATGAGAGATTTGAGCTCGACTTTAAAATATTAAGAGAATTTCTGAACAATTTTAAAAAGTTAGGTCCAATAAAGTAAGAATCACATGGAGCTCTTGCCTAAATAAAGTCCTAAATAAGTATGTTGTAAACATTTAGCTTTTCTGCATCTCAAGTCACACAGTCCTTCAACTTTATTCTTGAAGTCTGACTTATTTTCCTTTGGGACCTGAAGGTCGCAGTCAGCAGTCTGAGTTTTCCCTCTGCCCTTCCTTCCCTGTCCCTTCCTCCCCCTCCTGTCTCCTCACTTCACCCATGGGACACAGGGAAGGTGAAGGAGGGTCAAGAAGCTCCAACGCATGGCCAATTCCATGTCTGTGCTTTCATATCAAAATCTACACCCAGCCCGAACTATACTTTTCAGTGTGGATAGGTATCAACTACCTAAAAGATGGATTAAGCAGTAATTCTGTGGAAGGTGGCTGAAATGGACCCCATCATAACCAACGTTCTTAATGACTTCTTCTTTATCTTTTATTTTATACTTGCAGCCTTTAAATTAAATATTGTCTGAAAAGATATACTGGGTGACAGCGTTTAATTGCTTTTTCTTTACATTTTTATTAACTATGTACCAATTGTATCCTGGAATAAGTCTGCTAAAGTCGGGTCTCGGTAACCAAGCAACATTAATCATGGTTAACCTGATGATATTCATAAAACCTCCTTCCCATCCCTGCAGATTTCTCCAGATGCAACTCTTCAGATTCTGTCTGTTTCTTATTAAAGGCTTAATGGAATCTGATTGATGACAAAATTTCTTGTGATTAAAAAGAGCTGTGACAGAGATGGTTATGTTGTAGGGAGAAAGGAGAAATGTCACTGTGATGCCTTTAATGGGTTATGTTCAAATCACCTCTGAGATTTACAGGATTGCAAATAATTGAATATGCCAGTCCAGTAACGTTGTTGTAATAAGCCATCTAAAACAATTTATTGGATGTTCTCTCACATAATTCATAAGGGTCATGCATGTTTTATGAACAATCAATCAAATCCAAACATCAGCAGGCTGGATAATGAGGAAGTATTGAGAGGAATGAGGCCTATTTAAGCTCAGAGATGGAGGACACGTCGTGCTCTACAGACAACCTTTAAAGTGGCTGTGGAGTTTTTATGAGGATGCATTTGTCTGTTTCTAGCTTTCTACCTGTGCATGCCAGAGTGACATGCAGGTTACCTTTAAGTTTGTGACATTTTTCCACTATTTTATCCAGGAAAGTTTTACTCGTAGACATGCTGTAGACAGCCGGAGTCCCTATTTAATCCATCACGGATTTTTAAAGAGTTACAACAGAGTAACAAGTTACAAGTTTTATCTGCTCTGTGGGACTTCCCTTAAGATGCTTAGAGTTGAATGTTGCTGTCACTGACTTTACAGCAGAGTTTGATGGGAACATGATGTCGCAGAATGGTGGAGGTATGGAACCAAATGCAGGTAAGAGGAGACAGGAGGCACGCGGGATGCATAGCATGACTACGTGGAAGATAGCTATACACGTAAAAAGTGTTTTTTGTATTAAGTCAGGTTGTCTTTGTCTGATAAGTAAAATTCACTTGATGTGAAACATTTAAGTGATAACTACACAACAATGAACTAGAAAGGGAGAACTGCAACCGAGTTGCATTTATACAGAGGACACAAGACGGACTGAATGAACTAAATGAAACCAGGTGAACTAATGAACAGGAAGTGGGAAGCTAAATCAAATAGATAAGGGAGGAAACTCCAAAATAAAACATGAAACCAAGACAACTCATGACAATAATCTCACAACAGAAACCCAAAACCATGACACAGCACCGGTTTTGCAGACATTTTGTAAAATGAATCAGGGATCAGTTTTGCTACAGATACTGACATCAGATACAGTTTTGCTTTATGTATTCATGTGTGATATAGTTCTAGCTAGACATGGAAAAGTTGCTGGTTCAATGCTTTTTTTTATATGATGCAGATTTTAATCAAACAAAAATGTATTTTTTGCTAAAGATCAGAATTAAGAAATAAGCTGCTTATGCTTATGTAGCTAAGTAAAAATGTTTTTTTTTAATTAAAAGAAAAAGAAATGTTAATCAATCATTGTTGTGAACATTCTCCAAACCTGTTGTTTATTTCATTTTTTTTATTGTCAAACGGCTTTTTTTTTTTATTACCAGGCCATCTATTTCAATATTGTTATCAAAGTTCCTAGTAGCCTGTTGTTGTGAGGGGGGACTATAATTAGTGGTGCATCATAGCTGCATGCGTAATGTTTTGCAGCTTCGCGGAAAAGCTGGGAAACTTTTGCATGCAATAAATATGCAGATCCTGATCACTGGTGTGATGTTGTTGTCTTTCAGCAACCATTCAAGAGCTGCTACACTTTTCTTCCTTTGTGTATCCCAAATTGAGTTTTCACTTTTTTATTTCTTTGCTAATTAATTAAGTATGACCCTTAAATTTCAAATACGTGCCCTCAAGCTTTTTACAAAGCAATATCAACAAGTAATCGCCTCAAGTTCCTCTTCCTTGACACCTTCTGAACAATACTTGTCTTAGCTTTTCAGGTAGTAATGTGGCTGTTTTGTGGTAAAACATACTGCGCGAAAAATAAATATCACTTCTGAGATAGTGGGGAAAAAAAATGAACAAAATGATTAACCTCTGGGGACCGAGGTATTTTAAAGAAAGAAACCTCGCCTGACTTTTTTTTAGTTTAAATGCTAATAAACACCACCTTTCAATGCCCCATCATGTCCTATACCTTGTTTTTTTTTTTATTTTGGATTGAAATATCATAAACTGCTATGTAAATGAGGCTCCTTTACTTGTAATAAAGAGTATTATAATTTTGAAGCATGACTAAAGGTACTGAAGGGGACTGAAGCACCGCAGCTTTCCAAAATCACTGTCAGCTGCACACACTGTATCCGTTACCAAGTTACACATCTGTTACGATGCCATCGTGTCGTTTATGTTGAAATAAACTACTTGAGTAATGCAAATGTTTTTTTGAGCAATTACGCATGGTATGCGTGTGTAAAAGCTGTTGTTCTCATAATTTATCGGACTTGTAAATACAGAAGACAGCTATCCGACTGCTAATGACACCGATGCATCGTGATTGAAGGCGTTTCCTGAGGCATCATCGGCTCTGATTGGACAAACACGTGTCATGCGCCAAAGACAAAGGCTCTGATTGGAACACCTATTTTGACACAACACTGTATCACCTACAGTGATGCCGGAACTACCGTCTGAAAGCCCGGTGTCTCCCGATTAAGAGGGGAAAAAAGTACGTTTCTATCTTCTATGGTTTGAAAGCTATGCTCGATTAAACACAACATGGTCCCTGGCATCTGTGACAATGCCGGCAACCCCAGAGTACACTAACTGAACAATAATTTGAAATCACGAAATCAATTTTGTCATCAATTTTTTAAGCCATTGTCACAAACTGCAACTTTAAAAGATATTTATGAGCAAAAACAAAAGTAAACTTTGGGCTTATATCTGTATCATATCCCATGTAAGCTCCGGTGTTTTTATGCGTGTTTAAGATATTCATGTTTCTTTTTTAGTTAACTGCATCTCTGTAACATTTCATTTGTTATTACCCAGTCTCGAGCTTAGTATGGGACATGGAGCACTAATCCTCCCCCGGGGACATGCAGTCACTTGCTCTATTACCTGCCCATTACTGGGCACCATTCTAGATGGATGTGACCATGCTGTGGATAGAACTAATCCTGTAATGACACAGACAGTTAATTGATTGCAGTCTGATCTCTATCCAAGGCTTTCCGGCAAGAGTGAGATGGTGGCTTGTGAGAAAAGAACTTAACCTTCTTTTGGTGAACTGATTTGAGATGGAGACGGAACAGGAAACTATGGAAGTTCATCAAAGCTGTGAAACAGACAATTAATGACATAATTTTTATACAAATTGTATGCTTTTTACCTTTGCAAAAAGCATGAAGTGAAGCATGAGAGATGTTACAGAATACACACTATCCTATCAAAGAACAATATGATACAAGCTTTATTATTTCTATGTATTACATTCATTTCCAGCCCCATGTGGCAACACACATGATGCAACACTGTGCAATGATCAGCTTCAGAGAAATAAACCTTATTCCTAGTCTTACAAACAGATGTATCATTTTACTTGAAACACATAGGAATCAACCAATGGAATATTTTCAACAAAACCATGTGGGCTAAAGTGATTCATTTTGGTAGAGGGGGCATAATCTACATTATTAAGCCAAAAACTCAAGTTGAAAAAGCACTATTTGAAAAAATACAAATTTTAGGAAAATTAATATTTGATTAGTAGAAATAAAGCTGTCAGAATAATTTTATAAGCATATGTTGCAACAGAACCTTAGACGGCACACATCTAATAGGCATTCAATCAAAAATCAATTTGAGTAAAATTGAATTTAATGGCCCTTTACTCATTTATAACCTCATACAGAAAGTCCCATTGGGGATCAGAAGCTTCCAAATTGACTTTGTCAATGCTCCCACATGAAATCTTGTTATATGAAAGGATTCATCCTGCTCAAAACTAACTAGCTGAACAGGTTGTCCACTCACGTCAAAGGCAAAGTCTTAATATCTGTTCTGAACTCTCAAAGTTACAGCTGCATGCTGCTACTTCTTTGTCTCTTGTGTGTCATTTCTCAACACAATGGCTCGTTGGGATAATAGCACATGCTTTCAGGTGGCCTCTCTTAAAAGGTATTTATGGTGTCACTCTCAGTGGAATGCAACTAAAGTGAAAAGTTGTGTGAAAACCCTGAAAGAGCTTTAGAAGGAAATTCAGCCCCTTGAGAATGCCCCATCTCTGCACACAGAGCCAGTCACTGTGTCGTTGGCAATGCAAAGGGAGATTTCAAGAGTCAGAAAGTTACAAATATTGTCAAACACACCCTTCCTGATCTCGCAACCGTTAGATGCACCGACAAGCACCTTTTTGAAGTGCACAGATGCCATCAAATGAGGAGGGGGCATGTTCAACATGAAAAGTATAGGAACAAGCTTTTAAAAGAAACACACTCCTTAAATGTTCTGGGATTTCTGGGCTGAAACATGTTTTCTTTTGTAATTGAAAGTGCACAAAATGCTCACCAACCCTCTGTATAGCACTTAAGAAATCTGAGTCCAAATGTGTGCCTTACATCTATGCTTGAAATAAGTGTGACCTTTGAGTAATAGGTAAATGTGTTTTTATGGATAGGCTTTTAAATTAGACTCATTCTACTGAATCATTTGAGAAAATTACATGTATGTCAGAAAGGTTTTGTCAAAGAACAGCTGGCTCCATCCCCATTTTTTTTCCAAATGTTTTATCACCTCGTTGATGTTCCCTGTGCTGTTTGCCATGATTAATAATATCTCTGTGAAGGTTTACCTCAGGAATAACAGATAAGAGATGTTGGTTTGTTCCAGAGTAAACTGTGAGGGTTCAATTAACGCTGAACCTCGTGTCCTCGTGTTGTTATGCTCCAATGAACATGATTGACAGATGGATGTGCAGGAGAAAGGTTAGAGGGGCAGTGAAATTATGGGATGGGAGGCACTGAACACAGATCACTCTCAAGATCATACCATGCCATCCATATCAATAGGCCCATGCACAGACATCAACATACAAATCCTCACTTCCGTCATGTGCGTCAACAAAAGGAGAGAATGTGCTGCTTTATCTTTCTTCCTTTTCTGCACATAAAAAATATGCACAAGCACATTTACAAATACACTGAAATAGACGTGCCTGGGCACATATGCGCTGGATCATAGGTTAGAGGAGCCCAGTGCGTCCATGGTTACAGAGCAGCAGGGCTAGGTCATTATCATCTGTGAACTGTGACTCACACTGACATTGTCTGGATGGACATTTATGATAGGGTTGCATGCTGTGACAGGCTTTAGGTGACTCAAAAGGAGTACAGCAGGGGATGTAGGTTTATGAGAAAAATAATGAATTAAAGGCAAGAAAAGAAAAAAATGGACACAGCACAAACAGGATTTTTTTTTTTGGATGGACACAAGAAAGGTGAGGAAAAGGGATGCAGGCCTTTCAAGAGAAGAAAAGCAGGAGGAAGAAGGATTTGATATGCAAGAGAAAAGTACACACACTCACACAAAAAAAAAAAGGAAACCATGGCAGAGCAACAGAGATGCAGGGAGACTAAACAAGAAGTGAAAAAAAAAGTAGAGAAACCAATTTTTATTTGGATAAAAAGCCTTGTATCAGGATAAGGTGAATAGCCAGCCATGGGTTTGTGATCACGTCCCTTTTTCTTCCCAGAACAACCTGTTTGATGTGTACAGAGTAATACGGTGACCAGCGGGGGGTATCCACAGCATCAAAGAGAATTTAAACCACACACTGGCCCATTATAGTGTGTTTATATATGTGTGTGTGTGTTGACGTCTGTCTTTCCAATAGTGACTGACTGCATGTGTGTCACTGAGCACGCGGCACATCACAAAGTCTGATTGTATCCCTTAGCTGTGTTACAACAATTATCAACCAGCAGGTGTTCTTGGCACAATGTGTCTTAACTACCAATCAAAACTAGCACCCTGTCTGTTCCATTATTGAGTGTAACAGTGGAGGTAATAACAATGAGCTCCTTTTGATGATCCATGACAGAGACAACCAGACCAGGGACAGCATTTGTTTTCTGTGGGGCTCCTTTGTGGCTTTACGCATCAGTAAACACACTCTGCTCTCTGGTGGAGGGAGGAGGTGCTGAACGGCATGAGCAAAAAGAAAGAGTGAAGAGAAAAGAGGGAGTCGCTATCTGGAGAGTGTTGATGGATGGTCCACTCGGTTTAGCTTAGAGCTCTCTCGAATAATCACATGGAGCTGGTGTTTGCTGCAGACATTTATAATGTAAACCTTTGAATGGCAAAATGAGACAAGATTAAAAAAATGTATCTGAAAAATCTGATCTGATTATGAGTGCTGCTCCAAGCATACTCTATCGTAGCTGAATTTTGAAGTTTTATAGCTTGCACTCTTGGATCATTGATTTTTCTGTTTCAGCTCAAAACACATTGTACACCACAACTAACTGTACCTTTCTTCCTCTTTTAAGGCTTTGATTTATTGTCAGTCTTTGGTTTTCTATCTTACACAAAACAGAGGAGTTATGAAATGCATGTAATCACCTGATCGATAGTTTCAATTGACATCTCTGCTATGTCTCAGCCGACCTTTCTCAGGCTGTGTCTTATAGCCCTGTTTAGTGAATTATGGACATTAATTCGCACTCGTAATTATGAGAAATTGATTTTCTTGTTGAGCTTCTCCTACAGGCAAGGCCCAAACCAAGACTGAATCTTGTTCTTGTATAGGCCAACACTTCAAGGCTGTCATTATGCTATACAGCTCACATGGATTAGTATCTGAATATGTACTACTAAATAATGAGCAAAAGAATTTTTTAAAAATAAAATGTGTCCCACGTGACTGTCTCATGAATGTACTACACATGCGTAGTTTCAATGGCATATCACATTGGTGTCAGAAGTAAAGATTAACTGACAGAAACAGGAACACAAGTATATCATTAAATATGAAATGACATTGGTAGACACCTGGATCAAGTTAAGTGTGTTATAAACTGATCAATACCATAATTCTAGCCATAAAACCCCACTGAATAAAGGTTTGTAGCAGATATTGCATGAGTCCAAGAGAGACTTTTGGCATCACAATACACACCCAGTAAGCAGATTCTGCTCTGTCCAATTAAGGGTTATGGGGAAGCTGGAGCCTATCCCAGCAATCATTGGGCTGGAGGCATGTACACCCTGGACAGGTCACCAGTCCATTGCAGGGCCAACACAGAAAGACAAATAACTACTCACGCTAACACTCATTGCTAGGGACACTTTAGAGTAACCAATTAACCTAACATGTATGTCTTTGGACAGTGGGAGGAAGCCTGAGTACCCAGAGAGAACCCACGCATGCACAGGGAGAACATGCAAACTTCACACAGAAAGGCCACTGTATGAACCCCCCCCCCCCCCCCAGTCAAGGCTCCAACCAGCGACCTTCTGCTGTGAGGCCACAGGGCTAACCGCAACGCCACCATGCAGCCTTGAGATTGTGCAGAAACCTTCATGTACACACCTTTGTTTGCTTTTAAAGACAAAACATTGGACAATTCCCACTGATGTGTTTTCAAGGCATCATGAAAGGGGAATATTATTTCCAATTTATAAAAAGGAAGGAGAAAGGGTTTTTGGAGCTCTGATGAAGGCCAGCAGACCAGAACACTCACCTGGGGGGAGAACATGAATCCCTGGATATTGATACAATTAGTACAAGTTTAAGGCACGAACATTGCAGGTATCTCAGTGTGTAGATTTCATTATCAAGCTAAGTGATGTTTGACCCAACTCGGAGCCAGTGGTGAGTCCGATCAAATCCTACTGGTTGAATGTTGGATCAAACATCCAAGATTGAGCATCACTCTTCTCTGCAGGCAGGTACTGTATTGTTTGTAGCTTCCTTGAGACGTGAAGTTAATTACCTGTTAATCATTTAGGAGCAGTATCATTCATTCATTCATTTTCCGAACCGCTTATTCCAATTCAGGGTCGCGGGGAAGCTGGAGCCTATCCCAGCTGGCTTTGGGCGACAGGCAGGGTACACCCTGGACAGCTTGCCAGTCCATCGCAGGGCCACACAGAGACGAACAACCACACTCACACTCACTCCTAGGGGCAATTTGGAGTGACCAATTAACCTATCACGCATGTCTTTGGATGGTGGGAGGAAGCTGGAGTACCCAGAGAGAACCCACGCATACACAGGGAGAACATGCAAACTCCACACAGAAAAGCCACAAACCAAACCAGCCAAGGATCGAACCAGCGACCTTCTTGCTGTGAGGCCACAGTGCTAACCACTGCGCCACCGTGCAGCCAGAGCAGTATCAGACAAGTTTAATTATCACATTTCATGGAAACTTTCCTGTAGCAAATTTAAAGTTCAAACAATAAATAGCAACATTGTTGTTAATAAGGAGTGCATTTAAACATATGAAAGAACAAATTTAATATTTTATTTAACTATTTTTCACAGTGCAGGGCAGATTTAAATGTTCACACTTCAGATAAAAAGACCACAAGGATCAAGTTTTGTTGAGTCAAACATGTAGCCATTTAACTCATCCATGATAATTGTTCTTGGATTATTTTTGTGAGGAAGTGTAACATGGTTATTGGGTGACGATAAGTCCATGACAGCTAATGTCTAAAGACACGTGTCTTAACAAACAACAGCAAAACTGCAAGGGTCACAACAGTCAGGTGTGTATCATATTGGATTCACAGTTAACAATTACATTGGTTGGTTAGAAAGATGTGCTGACAGAGAAATATAAGCTAATTAATGCATGAATTATTTTAATTACAACCTCATTAGAGCACCTGATTATGTTCAATATATTATGGTGATTATTGCAGGACATGCTTATGAAGCTGGTGGGAAAGCACAGAAAGAGACAGCCAACAGGGGAGTGAGAGGACATGACTCTGTGGGATCTTCACCCCTCACCAGTAGGATTAACAGTGTGACGTCTCTTGGCTAAGAGCAGGACTTTCTTCTTCCTCGTTAGTTATGATGAATCAGGATCAGTGTGAAGGTGGCTCCTCGATGTCTGGCTTTTTGAACTGCTCATCTGTTACTATTGACCTAACCGATCATCAGTGGTTCGCGAACAGAGCTTTGCAATAACTTCTTAAAATTTTAGGAGGCAAACTGACAAGCATACTGCATATCTAATCAGCTTTTCCTCTGATTAAACTGAGAAAAAAGTTGAATCAATCTCCTTCATTTTGTTGTGTTTGTTTTGTTTTGCTGTTTGTTTATGACTTCTACCTGTATACCATAGAGAACAGACTGGTAGAGAGCAGACTGGCTATATTTTACATATCCTAAACAGTCTGTATTGGTAGTACTTCTATGCTGGGACCATCAGAGTATTTTGTAATGAAATTCTAAATATTCTGGGCATGCTCAGCCTCAAAGATATTTCCATTTTGTCAGGAACCATTAAGGACAGGATGTAATGCCAGCTTTCTGTGTAGCATAAACTTTGTATTTCTGCATCATTAACCAAAGCGCCATCTAAAACGTCTCCTTTAAACCAGCAAATTGAGTTAAAAGTAAAAATCCACTGAAAAACAAAACAGTAAAAATCAATTTATAGAAAGGAATTTTAAATTTGTCTAGTCTAGTCTAGTCTACAGTCATTAACAGACACTTTTATCCAAAGTGACTTACATATCAGAGAGAGAACAACACAAGCAAGAAATCAAACAGTCGAGAGCATCAAAGACAGGTGCTGGTCAGACTGCTGCAAGTCCAGTTGGAAGCAAATGTTGCCAGGTAGTGCTACAGGCACTGCAGAGGCAGGTTTTTTTTAATTTTTGTTTGTTTGTTTGCTTAGTTGTTTTAAAAGTCCAAAAGTGGACCTGATTTCAAAGTGTACCAGCCACCTTAAAGAGCTCTTGTCATGTGCTTACATGCAAACGCACCAGAATGACAAGTATTTACTCTTGGCATCTGCAGCAGCAGCCAGAACATTAACTCTCACCTCATGTCTCCCAGAAATGGCTTCAGTTGTATCTGAACATGAAACATTTATTACTTTCTTTCTTAGCTAGTTCTATAGTATTTGATATGATCTTTGATTATTATACCTGTACAATAGCTGGGGTCTTTGTTTGTGGAATGTATGATCAGCCATTGTTAACATCATTAGTTTTCAGCATATTTTAAAACCGTCTTATTCCTACAATGACCATTTCAGTGCATAATTGCTGAATCTCACCCTGGATGAGGCCCTAAACCATTAACAGCTTTGCTGTCATCATTTATTATCAAACCGATTATTTGGATTTATTTATTTTACAAAAAGAAAATTTGTATATATCCCTAAATTGTAGACTTCTTTTTTTCAGAGGTCAGTTTATGTAGTCCAATACTCAGTAGAAGTACTGTGAGCTACGGCATCAATTCTTGTGATTCATACTTGTTAAATAGCAAAAAGAAAGCTTTAACCTTCAATAGCAGCAAACTATATATGGAAAACATCAGAATAAATGTTTACAGACACACACACACACACACACACAAACATATGTGCAGAATGTAGACTTGATAGAAATGGGAAACACCTCCCAAGGTGGTGAAGTGTGAAAGGGCTAAGATCCTAAGGGACTTCCAAATATAGGCAGACAAAATGGACATAGTTATCATGGATAAGCACCAAGGGAAAGGTGTAGTGATGCATGTTGCCAGGCCCACTATACAAATATTAGGAAAAAGGATCACAAGAAACTAAAATTACCAATGACTTGAAGAAGACCAGGAGAACCCCTGGGAGATGAAGGAAAGCAACAATTGTACCCATAGTCACTGGAGCACTGAAGGCCGTGTCCCTCACGCTGGAGAAGTGGCTCTAACAGATACTTAGAGAAACAAGTTTGCATGTCCTCCACGTGTACGCATGGTGTTCCGTCGAGTACTCTGGTTTCCTCTCACCGTGTTTTGTGCATATTAGGATAATTGGTTATTGTAAATTCTCCCTCAGAGAGAGTGTGAGCTTATTTGTCTTCCGGTGTTGGTCCTGTGATGGACTGATAACCGGTCCAGGGTGTACCCTGCTTTTCACTTGTGAAATGCTGGGATTGCTGGGATAGGCTCCAGCCTCCATGAAACCCTGAATTGGACTAGTTAGTAAAGAAAATGAATAAATTAACTGAATTTTATATACATTTTATATACATATATATATATATATATATATATATATATATATATATATATATATATATATATATATATATATATATATATATATATATATAGGGAGAGAGAGAGAAAACAAAACAAAATGATTCCTATAAATAAAGGAATCAGATTAAACTTCAAACTGGTTTGTTTTATCTGAGACTGATAGATTTATTAAATGTTTCATACAGGTTTTATTTTCAGGGTTGGTTTTGTGCATCCAAGTTTCTGCAGCTGAATCAGATTGTTCATGAAGACCACTTTTTATACAATTATCTCTACAGATCGGACTGTTTTGGGATTTTTGTATATAAATGTATTCCTTTTCCTTTCATTACTGCATTAGAACCAGAATGAACCATTTTTCTTGGTTAGTCATGTAAATTTTCAAACATGGCATGAAAAATCCCTGTGTGTGCCTCCTTGTGTGCATCCTCCATCACTCGGCCAATTTTCACAATAACCACTTAGTTAGGTATAATTAACAGTGATGACGGCGGTTAAAGGAAACCAGCGTTTCACCATCACGGACACCGGGGCTTAGCAGTATTTTGAGAAAAACACAAAGTGGAACGCTTGACGTGACTCTTTTTCTTTTGATGAAATTAGTATTAGTATGAAAAAGAAATTACATTAAATATATCAAGACAACAGCAAAATCAAAAGGGGGGGGATGAGGGATTATAGGAAAATAGGCCAGCCTCATTTATTCTGGCATTGAGAGAAATAAGTGGCTGTTGTTTGAAAAATTATGTCACACTGTTTAGTTGACTATCATGTTTGAAATAAATCACTAAACTGCATCTGGACACTCTAAAATGTTTTCATGTTGGCAGGTAAGCTCTTTACGTTATATAGTTAATATATATAGCTATTTATTTGGCTCTGAGCAGGACTAATATAACACAGCACAATGTTCACTCTGAAAGGCACAGCTCCTCCCTTAACTACCTATTGATCCTATCTGTGCAATTTAGAACGGTCTCTTCCACTGTCTCTTCCCCCCAGCTCGGATCCCTGGAGGATGAGCAGCACAACCTCATCATACATACAATGAGAACACACAGCACATGAAAAGATAACACGTATGTACACAAACACACACTGTGGGTGTGGTAGAGGGAAGCGTGCGTGAGTACGAGTGAGAATGAGGGAGGGGGTTACACTCGAATACATGACTAATAGACTGTCGACACAGATAAATGACTTTTTAAGCAACAGAAAATTGCTCTATGTTCCATTCACTGAACACTAGTTTCCTCTCTTTTCTCACTCTGTCTTCCATCTTTCTTTGCCTTGTCCTCTCCCCTTTTTCCTTTGCTCTGCTCCCCACTCATCACATCTCCATCCTTGCCCCCTCTTCATCTCTACACTCTTGCAACACTGACTCCTTTCTCCTCTGCCAGCTCTCTTGTTCCTGCCCTACTGTACTTTTATTCCTTTTCCAGCCTTGTTGCCAAAGCAACAAGTAGCAGAGATTTTGAGTCTGCACGGGCTTTTTTTTTTTCCCCCATCGTTCCTCAGTTTGCTGAAGGAGAAGACAGGGAAAGATCTGAGACTGCACAATAGTGGAATTATGCAAATAAATCCAACCAATGACAATGGATTAGAGAAGGCTCTTTCACAGCTGACAGAGGGGGCTGAAATGCGCTTTGAGAGTCACTTTAATGATTCTTGTCTCACATTTCAGATCTGCAGTTGTACAAACAAGTCTATGAGTCCATCTTTTGCTTTTTCCAAGCCTGGACATTTGAATAGATGCTGTATTTGTGCATCATGTAAACAGAGCAGAAATCTTTCAAGAAATAAAACAGGAAGATGCAGAAATAACTTTTTTGTTGAGTAATAACACATCATTACAACTTAATGTCTCTGCAACAGAGAAATTTCAAGTTATTTTCTCTTTTGACAAAAAAAGACACACAAGCAACTCATACATGATGGTTCATGTTCAAGTCTCATTTAAACAATTTTGTGATTGGCACCTGGATAATATTCTATTAAAGAAAAGTAAGCATTATCAACATCAGAACCATGTCATTACCAGCATTTACTCCTTTAGTTCAAAATGTGACATCAGGAACTTGAAAACTGGTTATTTAATAAGTTAATAACCATACTTACAAACTGTTGTGTAAGATTCATGGCCATGAAAGCAACTGTAGAAAGGGTACACAATATAGCAAACCATTCAGAAAAGTAGGAAAGACTGTATTTATTTAATATTGTGTTATTGCATTAAGAACAATGTATCTCACTGTCTTTTTTAGACAAGTTTGCCAGAAACACTTAAACATAGCCGATCAGGCATATGTTCAGTTCCATTATAATACGCCACCTTTCATAATTCTTTTACATTGATGAAGCCGGTTTATTCACTCGTGGGCAATGCTGAGTTCAGAGTACACTCCAGCAATATGACGTCAGTTTGGACACTTAGTAGTAGCAGTAATACACTACTGTGAAGTTGTTTGGAAATGCCAGACACATTCAATGCACTCATACAAGCTTTCTTCAAAAGCTCTTCTCATCTTTGCAGTTGTTCATTGTCATCATCTTGTTCTTCCTCTTTCCATTCCTCTTCTTCCTTTTACTCGTCACAAGTCAGCTATACTGCTCAATCCTAACTGATATTCTCCATTTGCTGCGTCAAGTGACGGATCCGCACTGCCCCTGAAAATGCACCAATTACACAAGTAAACAATGAGACTGACAGAAATGTCTGTTAGTCTGCATGTCTGCCTTCTGTGTTGAGCATTTATGGGTCTTAAGAAGTCAGGTTGAGTTTGTTGTGGAATATTTTATACTATCTTGATGCAGCAGACAGGACACAGCCACTGATAGCAGAAAAGACTACTTCATTCCACAAACTAACATAGCTTCGGTATTGGGAACAAAGGAAGGCTCCTCTCAATAGAAGTCCATTGGTTATATAGGCCTCTGCAGTGTGGCATTCCTTATACAGAATATCATGTATCATCTAACACATGTTCGACATCTGTTGCCCTTGTTGTTGATAGTTGCTATGTTAACAGACACTGTTGTTTACCAAGTGCAGAAGTTGACATAGCAAAATCTGACTCCCACAAGTTCTGGTTAGCAATCCATGTCCCAGAAAAAGGCATAAAGCAATTCAAGTGAGACACTATGGTGATTGAAAAGAACTACAAACCAGTCAGACACATTTCAACTGAACTTAGATGTCAAGATAAAAATGTAAAACTGAGTCAACCTACAATTGAACGTAAGTAAATAGGAACGATATTCCATTTGTTCACCTGCTTTATTTAAGCATGCCAGTGAAAGGACAACAACCAAACATGTCCTGAACACAGTCAGGCTTTCCTGTGTGTACATGTGTCATCCTGAAAGAGGACCGGAGTGCAACATTCTCTAGTAAGGGCACATTTACATTGACACTGGGATTTACTCAAGCAGCCCAAACCTCTTCGACTGTGTCACTGCCCAACAAAAAAGCAGAAAATCTAGTTTATTGAATGGCCAGGTCTAAAATTTGCATATTCACTGCAAGTAAACAATGCAGCAACAATAAACTTATGAGCAGCAGCAGCCAGGCAGCAACACCTCCGACATGCTGCAGTGCGTTGTGTTTTACATCCTCTCTTTGATCCGCCAGATGATCCGTTCCTTTCCCAGTGTCACCACACCAAATCAGAGTTGACTTGCAGGTAAACCAAGACAACCAGTTTTCAAAACCAGAGTTTTTTTTTGGTCCAAATGGGCCAGACTATTTGTAATCAATTCTTGCAGTGTGTTTAGATAAACTCTTCCCATCTGATAATTATTTTTCTTGTGCAGTTTATGTAACTGTGATTTTTTTTCTTATCTTGGTCCTTCTAAACTTACTGGTTTCGCTTTTTACTTATTTTTAAATTATTCAAAACATATAGTTATATGCAACATTCATTCATTAATTCATTCATTATCATAACCACTTAGTCCGATGAAGGGTCGCAGGGAAGCTGGAGCCTATTCCAGCAGTCTTTGGGTGAGAGGCAGGGTACACCCTGGACAGCTCGACAGTCCATCGCAGGGCAATATGGAATCCTGAAGGATGCATATCCAGATATTCCACTAGACTCGGTCTGATTGGGGACTCGGCTCAGGTGTAGGGGGAGTGTATTCATGCAAACCGAGATCGTGTTCACCCTGCACCTTGGTCAAACGAGCCAAACCATCAGAATAATATGTCTCCATTCTCACCAAAGGCGGTGCTACACTAATATTTAATATTTAGCAAAAGAGAGGACAAGAAGAAAACTCAATTTTCTCTACTTGCCAATTAAACATGGAGACAAAACTATCACTGTGTTGGGTTTTTATTTATTCTTATGCAATTCTTTTTTCTTATGCAAGTATACTGCTGAAACACCCTGCAACAATGACCGTTGTATGACCAACAGAGGAGGCAGAGGACCCTTACGCGATCGCTATGTATTTACCCACAATGCAACACTACGCCTAATGCAGGAAATGACTCTTTATGTAGTCCACTTCCTGTATATTGACCACTTGAAATGGGCCAAGACCTGCGTTCATAGGTAGACTGAGTACACTTCTTTGGTCCAAATGAGAATTTGTTTGGTACATTCACATTTCCCCAAATAAAACGGACTTTCCGAGCAAAAAGACTCGGATTCGAATTTGAAAGGCTGATGTGAATGTGCCCTAAAAGTGCCTGTCACTTGTTTTACTCCTGGTAGATAAAGAGACTGGCTTCTCATCTTGTGGCGGTGCAATGTTATGCTAAGAAAATGTGAAACTTGGCATTCACATCTATGTTAATTTGACACTTGCCACCACTGTAAATATTTGGTAGCAGTTTACCACTTTGGTAGCAGTTTACCACAGCAGGATAGCAGTGAGTCCCACAAAACTGCTTAAGAAGTGCTCAAAGAACCAAAAGTGGTCGCTTGGCCTCAAAAACCCTCAGATATTGGTCTGATGGTACTTGTGGGAAGCATGTACCATAAAGAAACTGCTCAAAACTTATTTAGGCTGCTTTTTGCTTCTTAAAGATGGCGCTAAGCAAAAAGCAAATAAAAGTATTTTGTTTCTTTGCAGATTTTTCTTTTCCTTTGGACAGTAAATTCACAAAAAAAAATTGAAAAGGTAGTGGAATAACAAACACTCACTTTTGGGATCACATACCCAACCAAATACTATGAGTGATTATGTCAGTTTTATGTACACTTTTTTTAAATATGTATGGTTTATTATAATCACAGAAATTTTTCATTTACCAAGCAGGTTGCTGGAGGGTTAAAGCAGCTGTTGGTGGGGTCAGTAATGTGAAAAGGCAAAGTCACCAAATGCTGATTATGTTTTTCTGTGGTGTGGCTAGCTGTGAGTGTAAGGGTGAGCATTTTAACATGGTAGTCTATAGCTGTGCTCAAATTCAGGGTCTGCACACTTCTAAAAGTGTAAATAATTATTACTCCATCACTTCTTTCACCTGTATACAGACTGAGACAGGACACAGAAAGGACAGAGTCATCCATTCAGGAGGTGAGTCTGACCTTGAAAATTTTGTTCTGTTATTATCATCAAGCAATGTAAATAGCTAAAATTATGTTAACTTGCAACTTTAGAGGTAGTATGCAGATCTAGAGACAAGGAATATGAAGCAGATGTATGAAGAAAGAGAACAAACAGCTGTAGAGATAGAAGAAGCAACTCCTACCGTGTTGGCTTTGAGTTAGGTGGCAAAGCAACAGGGCCCAGACAGATGATCCTGAGCAGCTGCCCACAAGATAATCGTGGTGTAAACAGAGCATTTCTTCCCACTTTGTGGCAATAACTACAGTGTAACAGCACAGATCAGTTGGGAGTTTACAAAGAGTAAATAATAAATTTGAATCTGTATTTCCATGTTATCAGTTTTACTATGAGCTTTAATCAGAGCAGTCATATCCTTGTGTCAGGTTCTCATCAGGAACATAAAGTCATGCTAACTTCCTTCATGTCAAACACAGCTTTGTGTGTAAATGACATTACAGTAACTAGAAATCATTACAGTAACTAGAAATCATTACAGTAACTAGAAATCATTACAATAACTGCTCTTCAATGGTATTATCAACTCATCATCATTATCATCATCATCATGATTTCATCATTGGCTGAACGGAGCAACTTTGTATTTCATCTCCTGGTGAAATACTTTATAACCCCCATCCCCACATTCAGACATGAGTAAACAAACAGCAATGATTACAATAAAGCCAAGCTTAATCTAATTTAACCGTGAAATATTAACTCATAATTACAACAATACATACACCAAAGGACATCATTTAAAACAAAAGTACATTCACGCACCATGATTTGCTTATCTGAAACATAAACATTGTTTGTGTCAAGTGTGATACATATGTTCCCTTTCTCCTGCCATAGTCTGGCCAGCTATTTTCTGTGTCTGTGTGCATAAGCTCCAAATGCTGAAATGCTACATGAGTGTGTTAAGGTATCCCACCAGGAGTGTTTGGTTGCAGGTTGATGGTTGTTCTTGTTATCATAATGCAGGTAAATCTGCATGCATCTAGATGAGCTCTATGCGTGTTCATAAAATATGAACCAAATAAGATTAGCATCACTCATTATATAAATAAAACTATTTATTTAAAAAGTGTGTAGCAGAGACTTCAGGCTTTGCTGACTGAAAAATTCAGGTAAAGGTGGGTGGATTCTCAGGAGAAATGCGTGCTTCTGCCTGAGAAGAGGAAGTGGAAGGGTAGATAAGAGGAAGCTATAGGAGGACGGGAGAGAATCAACTCTTGTATTTTGCAGTGCATCTGGCTATATCCTCCTCCTTGCTTCTGATAGGGGGGAGATTTCATAACAGCCTAATAACACCCTGCAAGAGGTCTTAAGATACAGCCATTCTATCTCCGCAAGAGCTGCCATGGTCTTTACTGCCACAATCCAGCCCCTGTCAACAGCCGTCAACCTCTACAACCTCTGAGCCGAGTGATATTGACAATAAAACAGGAGGCAGGATCAGCAGGTTGCCGTGAATGTGTGCACACATGCGTTTAAGTTCTCGTATTGGTGAAAGGGTCCAAGAGTGGACACTCCTTGCAACACCACCACCCAGACAAGGGCTCAGTGTGCACCTGGTAGCTATACTCTCTCTCGCAGCAGGATAAAGGTGGATTTCATGGCAGCATGGAGAGGAATACAGAGAGGCAGGTGCACAGAAAGAAAAATGTATAATGATCCCCGTTGTCACAGCCATGACTTTTGGACAGTTCTGGTTGCTCGTATTGTGCTGCAGACGAGATTGAGAATTTTAAGCCTTGTCATGCATCATAAATGTAATACTATATGGAAGTGTTGCTCTCACATGCTGCAGTGAATCAGATATGTGTGCACCATATAAAGAAGAATACATTGCCTTTTATGAGATTGTGAAGGACATATTGTGTGGCAGTCCTCCTAAACATATGCATGTTTCTCTAATGAGTTTTCCGTAGCAGAAGAAAGTCTTACAGGATGACGGAAGAGGCTTAAGAGGCAGATAAGCACAGAGACTATTTACATTGAAATGGCTTTGAGGAGAGATGACAAGGAGAAGTCAAAATGGAAAACTATGACAATGAGATGATCTGATTTTAGGTCTGAATGTGAATAGAAACAAGGTTGAAGGTCGTGGGAAAAAAATAATTGCATAGGAAGTTTGCACCTATAGATACAAGAACACCATGCATATTCTCTCACCCGAGATTGCTCCTGAAGAGCCCTTGTGGCTCTTCAGGAGCAATCTCATCTCTGCCTCTTTTTTCTTCTCCTAATATTTGCTGCAGATGTTTCAAAGAAAAAGTGGATTTTGCGTGGGCAAGGGAGTTTTCATCTCATTGTCTCTGGTGAGATTGTTAAAGCAGATGTTGTCTATAGATCTTTGGGGGTCACAGCATTCTGAAACCTCCATTTGTTGGTGCCATCATTGCCGTGGTAACAATAAAGGACAATCAGTGTGTTTGAATCAGCTTGTGGCAAGAATCTGGACCCCTGTGCCTTAGGGTGAAGACCCCATCATCTTTGCTTGGTGCACAGCTCTGCAGAGGGAACAGAAAAGCTTAAGACATCACGCCCAGATTTTGCAGTGCTTAAATTCGGTATATCTGGCCATTTCTCTGTCCTCTCCCTGTGACTTGGCAGCATCTATAGTGAGACTGATCAATAGATCTCACCAACCAGAGGTCTTGAGGCCAATTAGACTGGGCAAGCAGGGCCAGGGCCATGGCTCGGTGTCAATACCGAAGCCTGTCTACCCTTAGGAAGGATGAATAAAGAATAAAGGCAGATGGATATTTATGGGCATGTAGGTCCTCATTTTTATCACATCTGTGGGACCTCTTCAGGTAAACATTGAAACATTGATGAAGTCGGTATCAGTAGTTCCTGTGGGAGCCAAATCCCACTCTTAACAAGGTAAAAAGACATTTCTGCGGTCGTGGTTGGAGTTAGGTGTTAACTAAGGTGAGGTTAAGGTTCGGATTAGAGAGTAAAGGGTTAGAGTTAAGGTTAGAGATAGAGTTAAGCTGTCCTATAGACTCATTGTAATGCCAAGCAATGTCCTTGTATAAGGTGCATCTGTGTGTGTTTCCTGCATTTACATTTAATGACCATCACCCTTTTCAGGAGAAGTTCCAGCACATCTTAATCCCCAGACCGCACCCCATTTTCAGTAAATGCCTCCTTCACTGTCGGCTCTGCTCCTACATACCAAATAGAGCAGGGAGTTGAAGGACTGCCGATCAAATATCAGCGTCCTACTTTCATGTATAATGCTTTAGCACCCTCTGTTGGTGTTTTAGATTGTAACTTCAGAAAATGTATCTCACATCATCTTACTTGTGCTGATCTTGGATTAATAATCTAAACCAAATTGTTAAGCTTAATTGCATAGTTTATTTAGCAATGGGGCAAAGTGTGGAGAGGGGTATATGGAATAAGAGATGATATCCAGTTGATTCAGTATTGATTTTAAAAAAAAAAAGATTCCAGCAGCTCCAGCCAAGCGATAACTGGGAACAGTCTCTCTCACACACTCACAGTCTCAGTCTCTCTATGACAGTCAAGTTAATTAAAGTAGTTGAACCATCAGGTACTTAGGATAAAGTCAGAATTATTCACCCCAAGCCCTTTCTCTCCTAATCAGACATATGCTGATTAAACTTGACTAAATATTGAGCCTTTTGCTCTAAGAAGTTGTAAAGGGTAGCAAAATCACATATATAGACACAGTTGAAAAAGTTCAGGTTCTGATAGCCACCACAGTGGCGTGAAGGTTTTTATAGGGAATACATAGAGGTTGCCCTGTCTGTTGATAGCAGCTTTTGTGTCAGATATTAAAATGTTAATTTTCCTTTGAGAATTTAAAAACAGTATTGCAGCAGTGAAATAGTTGTCAAAATAATTTGTCTTTACATATAGCAAAATCTTTCCATTATAACTGACACTTTATTAAAAGATGTTGATAGCATAATGTCACTACAAGATCAACAGAGGTCAGAAATCTTAAAAGAGAAAGTAAAGTAGCAGAGAGCATCGCAAAAAATAGAAAAATACTATATTTATAGCTTCTGCTCCAAGGAATGCCAGAAACATTCCTTCCACCACCTGGAGGTCTGCAAGCGATGTCAGGAGAAAAGACTGGCAGGTGTACCCTCTGTCCATTAGCAATACACCACAGAATTCATATGTGAATACAGAATGTTATCATCACAACCTCACATATACAGAGGGACATTTTTAACTCTGCCATGATGTTAAAAGTGATTATTAATGGAGATTGTGTGGCTCACCTTCAGGTAAGTGCTGATGGACTTCCAAGGTCCAGGACAAACGGTCAGGAGTTAAAGACCAAGACCGATCACTTTGCCACAACATTATTGAAATGATAATCATGAAGATTTTTTGTGAAACCCGTACAGGACAGAACAGTGCAGGACTGTTAACACTTGGTCTGTAATTTGTTTCTCTTAGTCCTTTAAGATCCTCTGACATTTCAGTCTGCTGTGTCTGCAGAAACACACACATACATCTACAGTGTTTCACTCACATCTTCAGTAAGTTTCACCTGTCATTTCAATGGATTCATAATAAGAGTACAGCTACATTTTCAGATGTGTTAATAAACTATGTGGATTGTAATTGTGATGTTTCAGCAAAGAAGTGTTTGTGCATTTAGGTGGCCTGCAATAAATTGCTTCACTTTCTCTCTTTGTTTTATAACCATTTCACTTCTTTTTTACAAGGTCCTTGACTTCTTCATCGGCGTCAAGGTGGATTTTCTGCTCTGACATAAAGAAGTACCCAACTTGCGATGCCATCAGTTATTCTTTGATAGATCAAAAGGGCATACTGAGGAAGCTGCTAACATGCCCCTGTCTGCCATAAGTTTCACCTGGATTGAGGAGTCGTCGTCTGCTCATCCTGACTTGGTCTTTCTGCAACCAATTAAGCCTAGATGCTCTTGTTTCAGATTGGATGAGCCCTGCTTAGTTATTTACCTGGATATCCCATGGGCCCCAGGAGTCCAATTAACCATCCAACCCAGAGAAATTTTAAAACCAAAACAAATATTTGCACAGCATAACAAATAATGTCGTGGAACAGGAACTTGCAAAAATGGAAACATAGCTGCCTCTTTTACACAGTAACTAAGCGTGTAAAAGATTTTTAAAACAGTCCTTTATCAGTACCTGAACACAAGTAAACACACAAGGTTATGTGGCAAGGTGTTACATATACCTTTACCATAGTATTATAAACATAATCAAAAATGTCCCTGTAAAGCTGTCTTGTATACAGGCTTTAAAAGGAATATTTTGACCTTGAAATGTTTTTTCTCAACAATAATTTGATGTATTTTGTGAGAGATTTGTGTTGTAAAGTATGTTCCAACACCACGGTATAAGCAGGGTAATGTATAAAAAAAGTAGATGTGCCAAGGGAAATTAGGCTTTTAGCTTGTTTTTCAAAGATTGACTAACCATTTATGTCAAAACAAATTCTTCTCCAAGCACAAAGCTCGATACCGCTCTTTTGGCATCTAAATGCTTTGCATGTCAGTTCCTGCTGAGTACAGTGATGCAGTCACTCACAACCCGAGGGACTCCATGGTAGGAATGCGGTTCATGATTCATGCAGACCCAAGGCTCTTGCATAAAATCATTCATTTGTTCCATTTTTTTTTTCTTGACCTGAAAATGTTGGACAGTTGATGCCAAAAGCTATGGGAAGAATGAGGACCTTGATTTCAGGTACTACCCACTTCACACAGTTCCTCTCAATATGAAGAAGATTGAGATCAGGAGTTAATGCACAGCTTCATACCTCAGAACTAGTATGATTCAGTCACGTATGAGACCTCACTTCCTGGAAAGCTCCAAACAAACAGGCAGTGTGTGTTAACAGGTGCCTCTCCTTTCTGTTATCAGTGTTGTAAACTCTTGGTGGTGTAAGGTTCACTATACCTTTACAGCATCGTCTAGGTCTCTTTGTTTTAAGATTAAAGTTGCTGATTCAAGATAACTTAAAACAAAAGATTACAAGTCTCATTTGGATCAATTCAGGTAAGCTTACTGAGCAAGAAAAAAAACATTTCTGTGCAGGAACGACAAATGAGTTATCCTTTGGAAAGTTTGTGTTTAATGATTAATTTTGTGCACTTTCATCACAAGTTGTCCCATCAAAGTTAATAAGTTTGGTCATAATGAAATGCTATATTGCTTTGGAATTAGTTTTAAGATTAAGATTAAAGAGGAACGAAACCACAAAAAACATTGCTAACAGAGAAGGTTTTCACATAATAGTAATTACTGACACACGACAGTAGACATACTGGTGCCCATAAGAATATAACACCTGAATTTAACAGGAAACTGTGAAGCCAAACCCACGTTTCAGGACATCCTCTCAAAAGATTTCACTTGCCCATCAACAGTTTTCTGAAAAAGTAAGAAAACAAAACTGTGAATTGTTCTGAACTTATTTCACTTATTCTCTCTGCTGTCTCTGCACTGGCAAGGATATCCATCCATATTTCATGTTTTGTTTTGCTTCATTTAGCTGTTGTGTTGTTACACTAGAGCAAAGACATCACACTGAGTTGACAATATCAACACTGTCAGTGTCCAAATGTGTGGAGTTTTGTCTGTCTCTGAGTTTCTAGGAGATAGAAACTGAAAGAGTAAAACTGTTGATATCCTGATATGATATTCTCCAAGCAAGACGAAGCAGGTAGGTTTATTTGTCTAACATAGTTTATGTGCAAGTCAATTCAAAATGTTTACAAGAGACAAGAATTCCAGAAAGATCCCATATAGACATAAATAGGAGAATTAAAGAAACTAGAAAAGAAAAAGAGATTGAACATAAAACAGAAAATCACTAAGTTTGGCACTACAATGTCCTTATAGTGTTCATAAGACACATTAGCACTGGCTAAAATATGGCTTTTAGTGCAGTAAGAAAGTATATCAATGACACTGCAGTTGTCAGTGATAATTATGTGATCCAACTCTGCAATGTTTGGAAAACAAAAATCTGACTGCTGCATTTGTGAACACAAGCTTGCCTTTAAAAACGTAACTTCATACAGGGAGGTTCAGCAACAACTGAGGGACAAAAGCAAACTAATCATGACCTGGTTACAGCCCTAGTTGTTGGACTAACATCTGTGGTTAACTTAGGAGGAACAAACAAAAAGAGCTGATCAGAAACGGTTGTCCAGCACAATCTGCAGGATAGGTTGTTTTTTTTTTTGTCTGTTTAAATTTTATGTAACTAAAAACAGTACCAATGTATGATGAAAAGTCACAATGAATATAGTAAGAGTTATGGTAAAAGTGTGGCTGGGTTTAAACACAAGAGTTTGCCAGTAAATGGTCATGTTATAATTGTTGGCAAGTGTTTTACTCGTGGGGATCCTCCATGTCAGCAGCTGCGTCTGTTAGATCAGTGGGGTTGTTGTGGCGGGTCGTCCTGGCCGAGGTTGTTGGTAGCAGTTCTACACTGCAGCCATATAGCTGTGTGGGCCTCGGCCTGATTCGGCCTGAGTGTTTCCTGTGACTGTGTCTCCAGTGGTCAATCTTGAGGCGGCTTCTCATGTGGACAGATCCTCCAGATATCGTTTCCTCACAGCAGTGTCAATCCAGATAAAGAGATAGAATCCTGAAGATAGTTTTTCTCTTTTTTTTAATTTCAGTATGGAGGGTCAAGGGCAGGGTGGGTTTGTGTGTTTGGTTGCAGTTGTGTGTGTGGTTGCGTGCGTGTAAGTGCTTAATGTTATAAAGCACTTTGAAATGCCACTGTATGAAAAGTGCTATATACACGAAGTTTGACTTGATTTGAAAAACAGTTACTAGATACAGAAGAAAAAATATTGATCCCATTTGTAAAGAAGATAGGCAGTGGAAAAATCCATTGTTTCCATAAGCAATTAAAGATGTCACACTTTTAGAACAGCATTGTGCCCTGGAGATGGCCAAGTCTTGGTTATCATTAAGACGTCCAAATACTTCCTTTACCACAACCTGATCATTATGCTCTAATAGTTATGAGCTTTTAGTTGAGCTTACAATAAGGTTTTTTTTTTTTTTTTTTTTGCAAAGACAGGGAGATTCATGGCTGGTATATGTCTGAATATGGAATTTTCCTGGTAAAAAAAAAAATCAGCAGGGAAAAATAGAGCTGGATGAGCAGAGTTTAGAGTTACATTAGTTTCAGAAGAAAAGAGCTGAAAACACTCAGGCTATCTGGCCAGCATTTTGTATGACAGACAAATCCTTTTATAAAATGACAATATACAGCCGAATACAATTCCAGTTGTTTTTTTTGTTTTGTTGTTGTTGTTTGTACAAAAACACAATACATTTTAAAGAACTTTAGTGCTTTCAGTGGGACAAATGTGTGCAGGTGTTCACACCGATCTCCTTTGTTCCTTTCCTCTGTCATCTTTCTCTCCTCATCCTTTTTCTTGCTCTGGTCATCTCTGTATTTACATGAGGTGAAGTAGCATGAAGTAAAAGGAAACTAAAAAGCAGCTTTGTTTTTTTTCATTATTCAGTTTGTACTTTTATGCTGCAATGGACACACAATCTTTGCATATTTGGCCTTCCATGGCAGATATGCATTTTCACTGTTAAAGCAGTTATTTTCATTATTCAGAATCAAAATCGTGATGCCGCATCAGCTCTGACCTTAATCAACCGCTGGCATCTGCGTTGAAAAGTTGGGGCTTGTTTCAGATAGTGGGTTTAGTCAAATCTGCATGAGTTAGTTCATGCAAAGTTAAAGGAAACTCCAAGTTCAGCTGAACTAAATCTGTGACTGTGGTGTGATAGTCTGTGTGACTAACCTGCTTGCTGGCAGGTTTAAGTCCAAGTTTCCTCTTTAATTGAACATTGATTGAACTAAGCTGACATTAAGGCATGGATGCGAACTGCACAATATATTGTTAAAGCATTGTCATGACAATGTATGTGTGTGTATCACTAGCAGGTTCTGCAATGGAGGAGGCGAATTGCTGGGTATCTGACACACAGGTTTGTTAACTGCCAATGGCAATAATGAAGCCTTTTATGGTAAAACAAAATTTTCCCATGACAGAACGAAACATTTACGCAGTACTGAAAAGCTATTAACAAAATAGCTTTTACTTAAAGGGGTCCTATTATGGTATTTCAAGCTTTCTGAGCTTTCTACAGTGTTAAATCCTCATGAGACATGTGAACGGCGCTGTGTTTTTTATCACCTAAACGCATGTTTGAGTTTGAGTTCCAGCATTCTCCGTTTGGTTTCCATGGCGACAAAAAACGCGTCGTTGAGAGTTTTTTCTACTTGGAAATACTTGTGACGTCCCGGGGGATAAAGTTCGGTGATTGGTTACCTTCTACTGGTTAACAAGGGTATGTACAAATACATCAGGCGGGTGGAAACGTCGGATAAAGTTATTTCCAACGATGGCTGGTGAGTTTACCAAAGAGAGACATCCTGCTGCATTCGTTGCTGTTTTCCACTTTGTTTTCAGGGTCTGATTCAGGTTCCAACATGTAGGGCTGTATGCTATGTGTTGACATTGTCATGGTGTGAAGATGTTGGACCCACATGCAAGATCAAGCAATCTGGAGAATGTGAAAATGGTTTATTGGAGAACTGAGGGGATGGTTCCGGAAGACCTGAAGGCGGGGTTCTCTGCAAAGATAGATCTATGAGAAACGGAATGATGGAACAAATCTCTGGGAAGTGAAGATGTCCTACTTGTTTCGGAGTTGCCGTGAATTTGGGTGGTGTCAGGAGGTCAGAGAGGATTGATGTTGGCAGTGGGAGCCAGTGAGGGTCCTTTCGGTGGAGGGTGGATAGGCAGCACCAAGCTGATCGGATCCGGAGGATAGCCAGTGGAGAAATGCCAGGTTATCAGTAGGGAGTGGTTGCTGGAGATGATTGGCCGCTGGGAGGAAAATCACAGGGAGCTTGGGAGAGTGTCTCTGGGAAAAAACAAGAATTCTTAAAGTTTCTCTTAAGGGTTAGAGGACACAGGTATTCGCTGGAGGGCTTAGGTTTTACCACAGAGGCTCAACACTCAAGCAACGAAGGACTGGCAGTCAGCTCCAGATATAGTGCTGGTAGATGATCCCTAATTCTCCACAGGTGTGCTGGTCTGCACACCTGTGGTGAAAACACCCTCCAGAAAACGGTTCCTCTGGCTCCCATTGGTGGAACCTGAAAAATGCTTCAAAGAACCCAGACCCCCTGGCCGACATTGTATTTTGTTTTTTTTATTGAGTTTATAATAGCCTAATACTTCTGTTTATGAGATGTTACAATGACGGCAAAAGCAGTTGCGGTGCGCGCTCCCGATGTAGTGCAGTGGCGGGAGGCAGGGCTTAATGCGGAAGAGTCTCAATCCACTCGTTTTGCCCGCAGGCTGATCTGACAGCCTACGGAGAGGGTCAGTCTGAAGTAAATAAAGCTATTTGTGACAATAACTCGATTAATCCCAGCCCTTCTGGTCTCAGAAATAAAAATAAATTAGCCTGAAATGCACATAATAGTTCCACTTTAACAAAACTGGAAACTGACTGTAGTACTATAACCTCTGTATTTGTTAGGATTTCTAAGCAGGATTTGCTGCATAGATTGAAGATATTTCCATTAAGGAAGCTGACATGAAGAGGAATCCGTCCATAGTATTAATGAGCAGGTAGCTGGAAATGATGAGATGTTAAACAGTATTTTAATGTTAGAAAATAACAAGAATAAATTATAACTTTAGACTGTGGCTTCTTTTCTTCACTTTCTGGAAGCTGTTTCTTAGGGGTTTGGAAGAATTGCTGATGTGTGTCAATATCAACCATAACCTCCTCCCCCCATTACTTGTTTGAGCTTGTATGGTGCCTCTGGGTGGAATACCACTGCTGAGCAAATCACATGTTAAAGAATTTTTTTCACTTACGTTCCAGCTATTTCCTCCTTTTTTCTTGCATATCGAAGACCGTTTTGGTGGAAGCAGCATGTCCCATCATATAACCATGGTGGAAGAGCAAAAAACAGGTGGGGGCTTGTAAGCACTATTTTATATCTTGTTGAACACTCAACACGATACAACACTCAGTATCATTCTATTACTTAAAGCTCTTGACCAACTATTTTGGTAAAAGCTGGGTTTGCAGGTGTTTGTGTAACTTTACATACATTTTTATGCCTGTAGATCCGTGAGCTTCACCCGCCATTCTGAGCTACATATCTCAGACCAGAAGGACTTTACCTTGTCTCAAAACGTTTAACAATATATGAATATTACATACATCGATATATGTATGTAATATTTGTGTATAACCAGAATTCTTATCTATGTCCAAACATGAACAAAAATATAGGGTTCAAAATATTGATTTTTGTACAATCACCACCACAATGGTAGCAGTCACAAAACGTCAGGTTTTGTGACTGCTATGACAAGCATGAATTTCAGATTTAAATTTGAAGTGTCCCAGGGTAGTCCAGTCAAGAAATAATTCTTGTATCTAGGTGAGACATGGGCCATTCTGCATGGTTTTACAACCTCCAAGATGAGGCGTTTCACCTCCAGCAAGCTGGCCTGCCAGCATGTTGCATGCACCACTTGTACTACAAGTCCGATAATGCTCTGCATTTTCCCTCAAATCAAAGGCTCCTCAGTAAGTCTATGTGGCTCATTTATGAAACAAGCGCCCAGAATACAGGAGGAAAATGATGGAAGTGAACTGGAAACCTTCTCACTGAAGCTGATGGACATTATCCTGAAGCCTATCAGAAATGAAAGCCATTCTTAGAGAAAGGAAGCCGGATGAAGGCTGAATTCTGCCAAATGAAAAATCACCTGTTAAATGCGTTTTCATTTCAGCTCGTTTCAGGAAGTTTTTACTAAAATAAAAGAGTGTTTGTAATAATGAAAATAATGTAATAATGAAAAGACCATATTGTCCAGGAGATTCTGTTGCCTCAGTTTCTGGTTTTCTACGCGTTGTTTTTTGTAAACCGTCTCCAAATAATCCTTTACCTTTAGATAACCTGTAAAAAAAAAAAAAATGTGGCTTTCAATAAAACAACCACAGCAAAAATAAATATGGATGCAACATAAAAACTTGAAAATCAATTAACCATGCTGTTTTTCCTTGTAGATCTGCTTTCAGATGACACTTATGCCTACGCCCTGTCCAAGATCCTGACAAAGGTTTCAACACCTGCAACTGTGGGGCTCTACTCTTCATGTGTGGATCGAATAAACCTGATCCTCAAAAAAGTAGAAGGTATCTAAACATCATGTCAGAGCTTTCTGATTATCTATTAATCATTCCCGAAGTCTGTCACAATGTTTAAACAGCTGAAATTTGCCAACAGCCATAAACCTCAGATAATTTACAGGCTCACATGGTTTATGACACTGTTTCTGGATCCACAGAGTGCAGCACTGTAGTGTGATAGCAGGAAGTAGGTGTTCAAACTAATGTATTGTGACACAAAGCAAGGCAGTTTCATTTGTATAGCACCTTTCTTGTACAAAGGCCTTTGCATAACATATTAAAAGTATTGCAGATATTGTGAAGAATCATAAAAAAAGACCAAAATTCATGATTAAAGTTATAATGTCATAACATATGTTGCCAGAAAGCAACTAAGCTCCTTCCTGGTTTGTGGAGTAACTTCACGCCACCTCAGAACTGGCTCAGGATTTAATGGCTTCCTCACAAGTAGCTGACAGAGAGGGAAGATCACTATGCTCAAATAAGTTCACCTTGCACATAAAATATGTTATGTTGTGTTTATCAGTGAGTGACTGAGCAGACAGAGTGGTGCAGGTGCAGTTAAGGGCTCCCATAGAAAACACATGTTGTGCTGTCTTGCGGTGAAAAGATCATTATTTTATTTTAAACCTTGGCACATTTACTGATGTTGGATAAGCTTGACGCTTACATAATGAAATTCACAGAAAAACGAGGCGTTGAGATGTTGATGAACACTTTTCACAAACGCTACATTCATTCTTTCAACCTTGTCTTTGATTGAATGTATTTCTGCAGAGGAGTCAGACTGATTGTTTCTTCCCTGCAGCAGGTTTCGGAACTCGAGTCACGCTGTCGGGAATTTTATCTGTTGCTGAGCACCCAAATAACATTCATCAACTTATCATTTTAATATTAAACAGAAAATTCTGAAAAAAGACAACAAACTGTCTTTTTTTTTTTCTTTTTACATCCAAACCAAATTCTAATTTGTATCATGTCTCTAGATATTTTTCTCCCTTGATTTCTTATTACTCTTTGATGCATCTCAGCCACCTACATGCCCACAAATATAAATACTTTATTTGTTTTTATTTCCACAGTCTACATGGATGAGGAGGCTTTAAAAATTGAGCAGGGCTATATTGGAAGAAGAAAGCCCCAACGTAATTGTTCATGTAAAGGGGGAAGCGGCTTCTTTGCTCTCATTTTTCGGCTGCTCTTCTTCAGACCTGTTTGGACAAAGAAGAACCAGAATCAACAGAACATTCGGTTCATTAAAGTGCACTTTAGTGCCTGGCATTTCGCCGGCAGTGACCTGCTGTGGGCTGGCATAGCCATACGACTGTTTCATGCCATGGAGATGAGCTTTGGGAAATTGAAAATTGCACTCTATCGTGTGGTTCAACATGATGAAGAGGAGGAAATCAAGGAAAAGGTTGGTCAATAGTCTTAGTTTTGGTTCTTTCTTCCTGTATGTGAAGACTTTTTTGTGTAGGCAAAGACTCATTTGTGGCAAAGTTGGAAGCACCTGAAGTCGTCTTAGAGAGGACACTGCTTCTACAAGAAACCAGTACTTCATTTCCTTTATTATTGCTTATCTTCTTTAATATGTAACACAAGGGCACAATAGCTACCTTGAAGCTATTGCATGCCTCGATCAAAGTATGTCAGGAGAGATGGTGAAAAGCCTGCTTGTACAAAGCACAGCATGAGAAAAATTCACTTATTTGTTCAAGTCAAACATTTAAACCTTTTCAAGTAGATACTAAAACTAAATAAGTGTTCGTAAAAACAATATAGGCTCATGTAAAAAGACCCTGCAGCCATCCTGCAGCTTTTTAATGTTATAACCTACACACACACACACACACACACACACACACACACACACACACACACACACAAACTCACAGTCATGTCCTAAATACCAGCATAAGTATGCCACCATCATCACAAAAACAGTTAGCTATACTCAATTCAAATGCAAACCACCAGTACAAATGCTAGTTGACTGTACTCAGTACAGCAACTGTACTGTACTGCTGTACAGTACAGCTAACTGCGTCGTAGCAAATGAACTGTTTTTACATTTTTCGTGAATCACACTTTTTTATCCAGCTTGTAAAAGCTTTGGGAACAAACTGCCGCATTATGACATTTTTGGTTGTTTTTTGTGACCTGGACATTTTTTTTTCTTTTTGCCAATAGCCATCATTGTATAGTTTTATGAATGCCACTGATTTTATGTGTGGCTTGGGAAGAAAAAAAAATCCCTGAAATGTGCTGGAATGGTCAAGTTTGAATAGTGAGTCTGTCTAATCTAGGGTCGTCCTCAAGGGTCACTGTCCTTGCCAGTTTTCAGAGCATCAACACGCCTGACTCAAATTAAATAGATACAACAGCTTATAAAGGATATATTGAAAACTTGCAGCATTTTGGCCCTCAAAGACTGGAACTAAACACCCCTGGTCACATCCATACAAAATACATCTACCCTTTATAAATAAAATTAGGTGTTGACTGATCCTGTCAGGCATGTTAACAGTAAAAACAACCAGAGCAGTGGTCTGGCTCCTCTTGATAATTTCTGTATTATTCTTTTGTCTGTTGCTTATTTTACACATTAATCCTTTTACTGACATGAAGGGTGGGAGAAAAAGAAATGAGGAAATAAGTGGAAGAAGGAAAGAGATCTAAGAGAAGATAAAATAGAAAGATGGATTTACCAAATAGAAAGTAACAACATGAGCTGTTCAATCCAAACAGGAAAAATCAGACAAGCAGCTGCAACACCTGTAATGAAACAGAAAAGCACCTGCAACAACTTCAAGAAGACAAAACTGACAATCATCAGGGCACCTACAAAAAGACAAACAAGTTAAAAAAAAAAAAAAAAAAAAAAAAGCCTTAATAACAACAACAAAAACATCAGCAACACAAAGGAAAAACATGAACATAAATGTGGTTATTAGTGATAAACCCACAGTGGCTGGATCAGCATGCAGGTTTTTAAATGTGTGGGTCAATATATCAGGAAAGTATGGTGATCAGTGACCACACAAATGAGACCAAACCCCAACAAATATCAGTGGCAGGTCTGGGGGCCCCCAGGACCTGGGAGATCAGCCATTATCTCAGAGCATGACTCCTAGCCAGCACACCAAAGGGATGAGCATGCATCTATGCAGAAATTGGCCTCAGCCATGAATCATAGGTTCCAGGAAGCCAGGAAAAGCCCTGGTAGGTGCTCGCCCTTCAGAGGCCAACAGAGCATAGTGCCCCAAAAGCCCAAGAACAAAACCCCACCTCCCCTCTGCACTGCCCCAGGGCAGAGGCCACACAATGCCCTGAAGCACCATGTTCCACTGGAGGGCCAGCACCCATCCCGATGTCCCAAACAGGGACCCTGAGGAGCAGTGAATTACCCATCACCAAAGCACCAGATGAAGGAATAACTTTTGGAAAAATCAGATGATTATAAATTTTGATCATTATTATTTGTGAAAGTAACAATATTATAGGAATCAATGTCTGATTTTTGTTATTGTTTATAAGTCTGCTGTATTTTTGTGTATTACCTACTTCTCAGCAGAGCTTTTTTTTTCTCTTCTAAACTCAGGTTTTGACAAATGACACTTCAACAGACTGGAAATCCAAGAAGATTTGCTGCTGCCCCCTGTGGGTTGTCGTCTTGCTCCTTCTTCTGGTCGTAGTTATCTTACTAGTATTATGGTTTACTGGAGACCCTTTTAAATTTGAAAACATACTAGAAGTCATACAAGGTACGCTCATTGCCTCATGTGGAATCCCTGCAATTAAAGCACTGACATTTATCTATCAGATTGTTAAGAACCTAATATTCAGCCAGGATCGGAACATTACAATGCAGATGGACAGTAAGCGGATCAGTAGTCAACTAGGCTTTATGAACGAGGTTAGGAAGGAAATGTGGTTTTTATCTCGCTTCATCCAGTTCATGGAGGTGTTTGAGAGGAGGAGGATACGTGTTGTGGTGAAAATCACCAGTCTGGACCGCTGCTCCCCAGAGAAAATTGTTTCTGTTCTTGAAGCAATGAACATACTGTTTTCAGATCAGGAGAGCCCGTTTATTTCCATTCTGGCAGTGAATTCGCATGTTCTTTTAGAGAAAATAAAGTTTGCAGATGGCTGTTTCTGCAAAGAGGACAGAGCTCATATGCTGCTGAATCGCATAGTCACTCTGCCCTTCACAATCCCACCGCTGGACAAAGTCGTAAAGCGCAATTTATTTAGAAGCATCTCTGGCAACACTGAGCCCTCATCAGATGTGCCTTCAGTGAAGATTGCATCTGGCAATGAGCTACAACCACTGATGAATAAAATACCACCATCCCTGAATGTAGAGTGGAGTGACTTAGAAGATTTTGTCGAGCCTATCCTGAAAACTAGTGAAAGTAAACTAACAGAGTATATGGTAGATGATGCCATCTCTATGAGGAGGGTAATCAACTCTGTTTGGGTGTCAGCAATAATCATGAAGACCTTGAACAGAGAGTTTCGCAAACCAGAGGATGTTGTGGCATGGGCGGTCTTAGCCAATCAATGGCCCTGTCGACTCAGCTGGATCATCCAGTGTGTGGAAGATGCCAGCCAGAGAGCAGTCATCGATGAAACGAATGCAGATGCCAATCTGTCAAAGAGCTTATGGGATGTCTTTAATGAGTCTAGACAGGAGCTGTATGTCATGAGTTCACAGATTCACGACCTTCTTGAGCAGGATGGAGATCCTGAGGTGTTTGAGAAATTACTCAAGGATTTCAAATTCACCATAAAAAACTTGAAGACATTTCAAAATGTGATGGTGAATCTGGATCAGTCAATAAAGAAGGAGCTGGCCCAGATCAGAGGAGCATCCAGGCTGAAAGATTCGGGTTGGATCAGGGACCTGGCCCCTCTGCCGATCACAGCTGTCATCAACATGAGCACAGCTGATATATGCCAGGAGGTCAGTATGTTGACCTTAAAGTTATATTCTTTGAAAATTCAAAATTGTTGGTCTTTGGCAAACCTTAAAAGTTAGTGCTCTTCAGTCTTTATTTATTAGGTCACAAAGTAGCTAAATCAGGGGTGGGCAACTCTGGTCCTCGAGGGCCGCAGTCCTACAAGTGTTCGGAGTTTACCTGCAGATCACCGGGTAATTAGCAGACTAGTGCAATTTAATGTCAAGGATTGCACCAGTTTGCTAATTAAGTTAGATGTGACTCAACTGTGTTGCAGCAGATATACTCCCAACACTCGTAGGACTGCGGCCCTCGAGGACCGGAGTTGCCCACCCTTGAGCTAAATGAATCCTCTATGAAGGTAACTGAGATTAACAACCTCAGTGACTTGAAGTTAAATATGTTTTGAAAATGGATACAATGCTTAAATTTGATTAGTTGTGGGTGGTGAATTAGGAAGCTCATGAACTTTTATTTATTTTTATCAATCAATCATTGATCGATTTATTTATTTGTATGCTTTATCTCATCTTCTTGCTCTGAAAGTTACAATCAATATAGTTTTTATAAAGCTATAAGCAAATATAGTAAAAAAAATATATTTTACATGTTAGTACTTTCATCCCATAACAAGTTAGAATGAGTATTTTTCCATATTTATAATCATGGTTTTTTTTTGTTTGTTTTTTTTCCAGATGAAGAGGACAGGTTTTGAAAAGTACATCAAAATCGTGACCGACAATAACATCAATGGTTCAGCGCTGATCTTTGGTGATGCAAAGGAACTAAAAGCCCTCCTGAATATGACTTTTGGTGAATGGGCTACTTTTAGACTGCACTTTTTGAATTTTCCCTCTTATATCCAACCACAGTACAACAAGCTGCCATCATCTACTCATTGTGGCAATCAGCCGTCAAAATTCCTCCAAGTGCCCCATTAGGACTCATCCAACACCAGTCTGGCTCACAACTGTATATAGAAACTCCAGTTGCGGAGATTCTAGTTCTGGCTCATGCTTGCTGATGTTACTAATGAATAACTTTAAACAGAAGATCATGATCACTTTAGTTATCGTGTGTCTTTGTAATACAAGTGGTAAAAAGGGCAAACCAGCTTTTGTTCAAATTTGAAGCTTTCCTGCTGATTTAGCTGAAATAACAGCATCTTGAATATTTGTGAAAGTGTAAATTTTTCTAAAAATATATGGTTGTTTCCCTCTGCAAGCTGTTTTTTTTTCTTATTAAATGACTGCATGCCTTCTTATTTGCTTCCTCGACCACTTCACATGTTTTCTACAGACTTTAGAAGTGTCTCAACTTTTGGTAGTATGTATTATAAACTGTTTAGGGCCACCTGGAGCTACTGTGTATTATGTTATGAAATATATATCACCAGTAAATGTTGTTCATTGTCCAGTTTTTTGTTTTTGTTTTGTTTTTTTTTTATCTATATTTTTAATGCAGGAACAAACACAAAGTTTGGGAAACGACAGTAATTTTTTTTTTTTTTTTTGTCTTGTCCAGCATTTAAGCAAGCAGACTGATGTTCTGGATGCTGTGTTCTGCTGAGCAAATTTATTTTGCCAAGGGGAACTTTTATAGATGTAATGATCCCCTTGTATTTCTTGATTCTTATTTTATTTTTCTATTTGCTTTGGATAATAGTTTGTATTACAGAGTTTATGCTGCTGGACCTGACCGGAAAGGACAGGAAAGGGGCAGAAAGAGAACAGAAAAGAGAACATAAAAAACAAAAAGAGATCAATGCATACACGTATGCACATACATACCCACCTACATATATATGTATATACACTCGCACACACAAATACATACATATACATAGATATACATACATACATACATGCATACATATATACACACACACACACACACACACACATATATATGTATATATATATATATATATATATATATATATATATATATATATATATATATATATATATATATATATATATACATACATACACACACACATATCCACACATATACATACAGACATATACATACATACATATGTACACACACATACCCACCCACACACATAAATATATACACCCACACAAGCCAACTCTAGATTCATGGTCCCTGTGGAGAACAAAACCATTGACAACTAGGAGGACCAGAAACTAGCAGGTTAAATCAAAAAGACAGAAAGAGAGCTACCTGCTATTAATGAATAAACTTGCTGGATGACTCAGTGACTGACACATGCAGAACATTCATGCAGAACATTTAGAGTGGAATGTGTTCAGAGAAGAGTGATCATGCCAATGTGACCCCGCCCGCCTAGGGCTAGAGGCAGGCCAGGAGAACCCAGAGACCCGGGTAACCGACAGTCACCCCCAGGCACAGACCCCAACCACCCCACTCCGGAGCCAGCCATGCATCCGCCCAGGAAGTGGCGAAGGAGGTCCCCAACCAGAGTCCCCCGCAGTCAGGGGGAACAGGCCCCAGCAGGCCCAGGCCGGCAAGGGCCGATCCCGCCGGGCACCAGCCACCCAGGGCAGACAGAGCGCAGGCCCCAGGGTCCCAAGAGCCCGAGAGCAGCCCCCCGCCCCCGCAGGCAGAGGGCACAGCCCACACCGACGAAGGACCAGGATCCCCAGACCGCCACCTAGCGGCAGCCAGGTCGCACCCCAGTGTGCCAGCTGCGCTCCCCGGGTACAGGACACCACCCCCCCACCACCAAACCCCACACACATATACATGCATACCCTCCCTCCCCCAACACGCACTCCCCTCTCAGCCCCCATCCACACACCCCTCCGCAATCCACACACATCTCCCATCACATACACAGCCCCACCCCACCTCTACTCACTCACCCATAACAAGTCACACAAACCCCAACTGACCCCGCCCCCACACACGCTCACACCCCGCCACCCCATCCCTCTACTTCTACCTAACCACACATGCCCCACCAAACACCCCTCCACCACCCACAGCCCCCCCACAGACACCCTCACTCCTCCAACACAGGCACACCCCATTACATACAACCCACCCACCAACATACCCCTCCACACACACACACACATCTACTCATCCGCACACATCCCTATCCCCTCACCCCCCTACCCACCTATATCCCCAACCCTAATCCCCCCCCCTAGCCATCCCACCATCCATCTGTAACCCCATACACCTACTCCCACACATCCTCACCTCACCCCCTCCATCATGTCCCATGTGAGATGTACCAGAGGGGGCAGAGGACCACTCCCAGCGTCCCCCCCACCACTCCACAGATGCAGCTGACCCAGCACCCTCCCAGGGCCGGCAACAACCCTCCTACAGCCAGGCCAGCCCAGACTCAGGCCTAATGGATGGCGCTCTTCCCCCACCCGTACCCTCCCCCAGTAAAGCCCCGAGAACAGGGGCATGAGAGGACCCTATGAGAGGACCTCCCCCCCGCTTATGACTGATTGTGAAGTATGTATTAGTTGCAATTAAAATTGAGGGAAGTGCCACGCGGTGTTGGGAGAGGGACCACCTAAGCAGCCCCGCCCACCATACACTGCATGCCCTTCCCCCTAATCATGTGAGTTGTCAGTGTTTTGATATCTGAGTGTAATTAAAACTGGGAGGTGAGCCGAGGCTGTGTGCAGCGATCAAGACCACCTTGATGGCCTTTCTCACCACCCAGCGCCACGTGCACACCTCCCAATACCCTGCCTGTGTGTGATGGGGAGCGGGGAGGAAGAGGGGTTGAGGGATTTAAGTCTGGAGGAAAGTGAGCTTTCCTCCAGTAGGTGAGCCGCCCGCCGCACTTGGCATGCCCCCCACTCCCAGGGCCTCCCAAGGACCAGGACAAGCCAGGGGCAGCCATCCCCGTAACCAGAGCCTTCGGCGACTAACCAGAGAGTCATCACCGACCCAAGAGGGGACCAACTCACCACACGCAGAAGGGGGGCATGAGGACAAAGAAGAGGAGGGGCGGCAGAAGGGGAATCCCAGACCGATTGTCCACCGCCCCCTCACTCACAGAGGACACCCCCACCTGGGGACATGAAGTCCCCCCTTGTCCACACATCGGCACTTTCACGTCTTTCTTTTTTCACTTTTCACATCTGCCACTGGCTCAGCACACACACCTACAGCCACACACACACACACACTTCCCAACACATACAGTTCCACCCAGCCACACCTTCAGCCCACCCTCAAAACCATCCTCCTGACCCCCACATCACATCCAAATCTCCCCCACCCCCATCCATCACATCTACACTTATCCACCAACCCACCACACACATCCACCACCCACTCCCCCATACATACACCCTATATAATAGTTTCGGGGCATTGAGATTTAAGAATTCTGCAGCCCTGATAGGTAGCTGCAAGTTTAATTGATCAGGGGTGTATTTCTTACCTATAATAGATTTAAGTTGGTGGTATTCTAAGAATTTTGTGCTGCTGATTTCATATCGTGAAGTAAATCCATCAAAAGGGAAAAGGTTCCTGTTTTCTATTAAATGTTCTGTTTTATTCCTTTATTCTTCCATTGAGGGAAGTTTATCATTTTCCGGTTTTGCTGGATGTCGGGATTGTTCCAAATAGGTGTAAGTTTGCATGGAATAAGCAAGGACTTGGTTAGTTTAAGAAATTCCCACCAGGCCATTAGTGAGGAGCTGGTATTAATGCTTTTAAAGCATTTTTGGCGTTTGACAGCTGTGCTGATAAATGGCAGGTCTGAAACGACAGTAATTTAACGCTGATAAAAACCAAGGACAGTGTTATGTGATCCAGTTTTAACTGAATTTCTGGTAAGCAACCCTATCAGCCTCCATGGTTTACACTGTAAACTTTTAAGTAACACTCATTCATGAGTTACAGTAACCACGTATTCAAAAGGTGAAAAGCTTAAAAGGTTTATAAATCACATAAGGCAAGTACAACCTGGAATGCATTATTAAAATGATAATATTACCTGAGAACAAGTCCAGTGAGCATCAATTCGAATACTTTTGGAATTTCATCTAACTTTCAGTACTAAGTGCCTATTACAAGAGAGTTAGAGAAACTACTGCCTATAATCTAATTAACTAGTATTACGTCAGTGGTAAATTTACAAGAGCGACTGGATTTTTTGTCAGTTATTACTATAATGTGTTGTGGTTATGTCACGGTTTCATTCGAGCTTGTGGTGTCAACTGTGTCTGTGAATCTTGAAATTATGTAAGTGTGCTGAAGCTGCATTACAGCCTCCAAATACTTAATCAGGTTTACACAAACTACTTTATTACTTCATAAAGTCTATGAACTGAAATTTTCAAACGTGTGAAGGAAAATCGTTTGACCATCCATCATGAAGACACAACACAAAATGAGATTCAGTACAGTGTAATTCTTCACTTCATACAATTCAAATGCAAACTGACAAATTAAATGAAAATGCCAAGCGTTTCATTATTTAAAAAAATAAAAATAAAAAAATTTTTTTTAAAAAAGCTCAACCAAGCAAATCTTTTTTTTTTTGCATGTGGCACTCATTTAAGACTACAGCTCCAGCTAACAAATAGCCCAAGCATTGTGCTCAGTCATTAGTAATATTTGCACATCAAAGGATTCTTGTGTTAAATAAACTGGAAATGCATTTAATCTGGATTCCTTTGAACTTTTTTACTGAGATGTTGCAAATGTTAATATAGCTAAAAATATCAAACACTATGCATTTACAGTAAGCAGAATAACATTAAATTATCATATTCCCAGAAAAGACATATTTTATCGACTAATGGGCTATTCTAAAATGAAACATGACAATGGTTATGTTGTCTTTTTTACTTTTTTGCACAACTACCTTATTTTCTCCCAACAAGGCACTGACTTGTAACCACTAGTAAATCTTTGACAATACCCGTAGATACAATCTGTCCTGCCATATAACAAGACATTAGATTATTGTGAACATGTTTAACATTAAAGACCACTATACATTATCAGTTTTATACATACTTTACATAATCTCAGCATTTGCCAGACATTGGTTCACAGTATAAAACAAAAACAAAAAAAAAAGAGGGACAGCCGTTTATTTTTTTCTTCTTACTGCAAAAAGCGGTACAATTACAATATCTCAGAGTGGTAGTATTCACTTGAGGTATAAAGAAAAATAAAAGACTTAGCAGATCTAATTCTGCTTTCAGTCGGTAAATCAAAAATAAATACCAAAACATAAGTACAAAGTTGCCAATGAGGTTGGATTAAACATTTTTCACATATTTTGAAATGATTGTGACAATATTGATTATTCTTGATAATGTGCATATCTTCATTGCCTCTCACTGCAACTGGTCAAGAAGATTAATGATGTGTATAAACAGTAATAAAAGAAATGTTTCAGACAGAAAGACTGAACACTGAGTGATGGTATAAATCAAAATGTGTTTGCAAGTTAGATGTAAACTATTCCTGCCACTTAAACAGTTTCACTATTAAGGCACATGTGTAATTAGGAGTGATGCCAAAAAGGAAAAAGTATTTTAAATTCAAGTTTTACATATAATCACACTCATGGCAAAAACTAAATTAATAAAATGTTGAGTCTCTCTAAAAGCAACAAAAGGTTTTCAGGAAGGTTTTTTAAAAAAAAAATTCAACAAAACATACTTTAAAGAAAAAAAAAAAAAAAAGTTAAAAGAAAAAAATGTTTACAGTTCAAGTTCGAAGCACAGTGGTTTACATTCAAATCTTTAAAAAGGATCCCAGATTTATGTTTTAAATCGATGTACTGCTGTGGTACAAGGCTGGTGAACACATTCAAAAAGTTAAGTGACTGGGTTTGCACTTTTTTTTTAAACTCTCTTATCTCCCAGCGCGGGAGATGGCCCCAATCTAGAAGTGATCACTTTTGATGTTGATCAAGATCTATGAATTTCTTTTAGCAAGTCCTTTCATACTGCTTTAATGACATTCAGCAGCAGTCCCCCTGGATATTTTTACCATGTCAGACATAACAGGAGCACTTCCAGGTCATTTATCCTGAAGCAGCTCACTTGCGTCCCAGTGACTCTGCCAGCTTCTTGAGCCTTTTCTTGAGTTCAAGGGGAAACTTCTCATAACATTTTTTACAAACAGGCTTCATGTCAAACTCTACAAACTTGTTCCTGCAAAGATGAGAAAAAGAAAGATAAAGACACCAAAATCTTTGCTGTAAAGACTGTTGATTTTAACACACCATGTCAAACTCAGCTTTGATTCCTTTTGGCAAAGAAGTTCCTCTAGTAATTTAAAAAAAAAAAAAAAAAGAAATCTACAAATAAAGCTTAGAAGAATCGTGTTCATATTTTACAGTCATGCATGTTCAGAGCTTTGCACACATGCCAGTAATTGTATGCCTGCAAATAAGTAGTTTTAATTTCAATTAGACATAAAAACATGCCACACAGACGAAAGAGGAGGAACAAGACAGGACAGGAAGAAGAAGACCCAAGAGGAACAGAGGCCACAAATGGAGTGAAGAGTTCTTCAGAGTAATAACTACAGAAAGACGGCAGGTTTTTTCTTGCAAGCCTTGGCATCACGCTCACGTCTAGCAAGGCGGCGTTTTAGCTCCTCAGGCATGCGCTCATAGCAGTGCTTACACACCGGCTTCAGATCAATTTCAACAAACTTATCTCTGAGATACCATTGATGTATCAATTGAGGCGTGTGAAAAGAAATTTTTTTGGGGGGGGGAGAACAAAAAAGGAAGTAGTGTTGGAGAGTGAAAACACAAACGAGTTAATGCTGGACAACAATGATTAGCTGTAAGTACTGCCAGTGATTTTTCATTGGGTATGAATACAGCGTTTCACTTACTTGAGAGTGAGTTTCGTGTTGCAGGTGGAGCACGAGAAACAATTGACACACCAGGCTTTGTTGAGAGCAGACACAACTGAGGGGGGGAGGTGGGGTCACACAATTACAAAAAGAAAAACACATGAACATTGAACGGCTGTATCTTACAGCAACACTTTGTAAATCACTGACCTATACAACATACTAATTACACGCTTTGTCACACCGATACTCACCGTCGCCTTCAATCACACGGTTGCAGAGATAGCACACGTCACCAAAGAGCTTGACAGCAAAGCAACAAGCAGATTAGGTGTTTATCATGCGAACACAAAATCTTTAACTTGGAACTTTACCAAAATAATGACTGTCGTGTCGTGTGCCCCCCCCCCAAAAAGCCGATATACGACTTCTTACCTGGTTATAATGAGTCTCGCAGTAAGCCAAACCCTTCCTCTCATAATGGCGATGACCGAGGAAAGGCTTCTCGCACTTGGCACACACAAAATGCTGAAAACATAAATAAAAGCTGCTGAAGGGAAGCGGCGCCTCTCATGAAAGCCCAAAGACATGTGGACTTGTCAGCAGGGACTGGTGCCAAACACAGATGGAGAGCGCAACAACTTATTTGTGAAATAGTTGGAGGTTTGGTAAGTGGTGGATTGAATCCCTGAAGGAACATTCAGAGTTTCTAAAGGGTGGGTTTTGTTTTAATTTCAAAATTATATTTAGCCTTCAATTAAAAAAATAAAAAACTCATTGTTTGGTTTTTAAGATATTGTTGCCTACAAATATATGAAAGCAACCCAAAATGAACAACTAGAAGATTTTGGTGCAAATAGTTTTCCAGACAGATTCTAGGTTTCTAGTTTCTACACTTATTCAGTGTGCAGACTTTCTACACTCATCAGGTGCTTCACAGTAGCGGTATTTTTTCTTTCTAATGAAGTGGACAACTCACAACACCGAACATGAAGTATACAGAAATACCTTCCAGATGGATTCCAGATGAATTCCTGAAGTGTGAAAAAATATTCATAGCTCGCTGCCATCTTAAGGATTTGACTGCTATTTATCGTCTACTGCTGAGTTTCATAGCTTTGAAAAACTCAGCATCACTTTTTAGATTAACGCACGTTTAACCTGCTGATTACACCTCAGGAGATGTAATCTTTTTTTAGTACTCACATCTATCTACTGATACAACATACTAATTTAAATAGTTTATGCGCAATGCTAAAACATTAAGAGTAATAAAAGAATTTTATTCGCCTTAAGAGAGAAAACTACACAGCAGTTAAACAGGACTAACAGGGGGTATTCATTTCTATATTTGTACAGTATTATACATTTATGCAGTATACTCTTATGATTCTAAAAGTACATTCCTAAACTAAAAACCTTCCTTAAGTAATAAAACTTTTGCAATATGTCACAAATTTTAAAATACAGCAATATAAAACAGTATGTCGTGCATAAGTAGACATTCTGTTCCTGATCACATACCTCTACATGCCATTGCTTGCCCATCGCATTGACTACACGTCCTTCAATAGGTCTCCTGCAAGCACCACAGATCGGTACACCCATCTTATCATGGCAAGGCAAACAGAAGAGCTCTCCCTTCAGTTCTCTGGCATCGGCCGTCAGCTCCTTTCTGGAGACAGAGAAGCATGTAAGCACGTAAAACAGTGATGCTTCACAAACACAGATGAAGAGAGATTCTCTTGTGATTTTTCTGGTTATTATAGTGATGTGAAGAGTGAAAACCCACCCACAGTTGTTGCAGTTGAAATGGTCTGGGTGATATGGGTCATTCTTAAAGATCAGTGGCTGCTCCTCAATGATTGCATGGCACTTCTGACAAATATACTTGCCCAGGCCACGAGCTTTCTCACGGTTATGGCACGGGCGACAAAGGTGTCTAATGGAGAAGAAAAAAAGAGAAAATAAAAATGGGGCCGTCAAGAAAGCTTATGCAGCCTTAAATAACATCTTTACTCATGCTATCAAAGCAACTCAAATTTACCATTTTTTTGTTAAAAATGCTATGTGAGCAAGCAGTTTGACAAGTGTGACACTGTTCTACAGACAGTTGCATTCTTCTATTAAAATTTAAACAGGATGAAGTACTTACCTGCCAGCATTTTTGACAAATCCCACATCTGCAAGCACAGCCTGACAAATGTCACAGCAGAAGCAGTCAGGATGCCAGCTGTTGTTCATGGCCTTGATGACACGACCGATGATGAACTCCCCTGGGAGAAACCAACCATAAGGGAGAGGTCGGCTCAAGTTTGATTGTAGCGTTGAGTGGGACTATATGCTGTTTTATCCCATTTATAATGACAGGAGTTCCTAACAAGCAAGTCCACTGTTAAATTGTATTAAAGCTTTCTGTGTTAGCTTATGCAGAGTTCTTTCACTGCCATAAAATACAAGACCAAATCTAAATGTGTTTAAATTAAAGCTTTTTCATTTCATTAAAAGGCACAGATAATGATTTACTCAGGAGGATCTTAAGGGAAACTTAGAATATGTAGAAAGTATAACATACATATTAAAACAAAGATGTCAGTTATTCAAAACATTTCATTGCAATAATTGCACATGCATCCTGAGTTAACTCACAACTAATCGGATATTAAGTTTTTTTGTGATTCTACCAGAACAAGATATTTTTCTTTTTCTTAATACTAGTGCCAGTAGTTACATTGCTGCAGTTATATATTAAAATACTTTAGATATTTGTTAAATGTACTTAACTTTAGTTTAATGACTTTACACACATACACATGACGCTTGTACAGACACGCTCTCTAATTTCACTTCTGACAGCCTGACCTTCTTTAGAAACAAACATATAAACAAGTTAATAACCTGCAGTGCTCTAGCACAGTTTCCAATGTCTTTAGTTTATCCAGATCAGCTGCTGAAAGCTTGTTGCTTGTTGAGTTATCATGATGTGTCTGCAGCAAGGTATACTTATGGACTGCCTTTACAGTCAGGATAGCTCTCTGAATCAGGTGTGCAGCAAAGCAGGTGGTATTTGAGCTCCCATGTGCCACGGTGGTGACTCAGCTCACATAGACAGTAGTTTAAGAAGAAAAAAAAACTTAATCTTGTCCCGAAAAACCAGCTTGCAGAGCATTGAAGCTAAACTGTCTGTGTAAAAGACCAATTCTGCTCATTCCTGCTTCAGAACCACAATAGCACTTCAGCATTACTTCCTGAGACTATGCAAATAGTGCGTGCATTAAAAATTAAAAAGATAAGAGGACGCCGCAATTACACGTCATTACTGTGACAGCCATAATATTAACATGAAGAATGGGTACGTTTGTTTGTTAAATGCCAAGCAGACAACACCCTCATCTCATCTGTCTAATTTGTGCCTCCTCTTGAATCCTCATGTTGGTAACCTTGAAATCAATTATAGGAAAATATATTAAGATTTGCTTTGATTGATAAAAATGCATTTGGAATAGACAAACAGAGAGAAGAGGCTTCCTGGAGTAGCTTTAAGTGAAGCACTGGCATATCCTTAGCAGAAGAGTTTGAGCTTAGTGTTCTGAATTCATAAAATGTAAAGTGTGTTTGACAGAATAATCCCATGAAATATATTGGACGAAAAATAAATGTATACATTACAACAAAAACCTTGAAAGCTTATCTGACAGCAATGATGAAATACAGCTTTAAAACAATATTTACAGAATGCACCAGTGCACGTTACGATACACTGATACTGGCATTTAATGGCAACTGAGCATACCATCTTCTAAATAGCTAATACCTGTCCTCCTCTGCTTAAATCTAGGTTGAAAGGAATAAAAATAAGCTTTATACCCAAATGATATACAAGATTTTTTTTTATCTTGTGAGCAAGCAATATTTCATCTGTGTGAACGTCCAAAAGCACCAAAAAGCTTAAACCTGCCATATGTTTCCTTTCAAATCATCTATATGTATCGCTTATTTGCAGTGAAGCACATTAATTCAAGTAAATTAAAACAACCACTCAAGGGCATTTGACACTCACCACACTGGTGACAGCAAGGTGCAAAAAGCATCTGGAAGTCATGTTCACAATATTTTCTTCCTTCAAACTGTAAAAGGTAATATAAAAAAGGGGTTGTTCATTGATGAGTACTGAATAGAAAAACAATGAGATAACAAAGAAGAAAATTACGTGCTAAAATGCACTACCTCATAGAAGAGTCCTTCAGGAAACTGCTGGAAACACTGGGCACACACAAAGCACTGCTCATGGTACAGCTCTCCATTACTGTTGACTATCTTCTCAGTTGGAGCAAAGCCACTCTTGCATCGCTCACAGGCTGCACTGGCCAGGGCATTCGCAATGCTGTTGTATGACACAACAGAATACATAAAAGTACATAACTCCCACAGTATGTAGAGATGACAGAGTTACAATGTTGAACCAACATTTAGCATTTCTCACATAACTCCAACACCAACTGTTGCTGACTGTTTTCAGCAGCTGTGACTTGGAGAATGGAAATATGTGAACTCACTAACACTGTTGCTCAATGTACAGTCATCACCTAATTTGGAAAAAGGATTGGAGCAAATGGGGTCTGTCTGAGGCTAAACACAGGTATTAACACACACATGACCAGCTGCCAGAAGTATAAAAGCTGTCAAACAATCCATTTCTCATAATATTTTATTATTGTTCAACTATTTTTGTATGTGCTCTGGAAAAGTAAATACTAACTGTGAAACGTTTAAGTTCAAATGAATATGCAAGAGTTTTGTCACATACCAGAGTATCACATGGGGAAGCTTTATAAGAACAAGAGTTTATTTAATATTGTTTCAATGTCAAGCACTGATCTCTGTCTTTGAAGTGACCAATGAAAGCTCATTGTTTTTCTTGAAGCAGAACAATACATGTGAAGAGGCGGTGGGTGGAAATACTTTACCTCAGGTTGCCAATTAAAATCCACTTATAACTTCTGGTCTAGTTAGCCTCTGAACATATGTACTGTTAGCGTGCTAATGGTACAATTTCGCTCAAGATAGGAGTATATACATTTAACGATTATATAATAGCCCGTAAACTGTTGCAAACAAAACATTATATTGCAATAAAATATCATTAAACTGATTGCAACGTATGAATCTATCCCAGCAAAACTCTTTACCAACTAAACTGCAGTGGTTAGCTATGTTAGCTTATCTGACGTTAGCTATAGCTGAATGGCATCCAAAGCTAGCTGACCGCTAATGCGTTAAAAATACAAATTTACCGCTCTGTAACCATTTGAGAAAAATATACCTGCCCGTCATTCCAGCTACACCCAGCATCACCTTCTTGCAAGGTAGCCTAAACAACACGCCAGATGAATAAGCAGTTATTCACTCCTTTCAATGATTTCCCGTAGTTTGCCGACACTCCGACTCGGCTCACACCGAAGAGTGAGCTGGCAGAAGGCTGGGGCGGGGCCTCTGCCAGTGGGTGTGACCGTGGTGCGACGTCATCAATTTACTACATCTGCACTGTTCGTCTGAGGATAAAATAAACTTGTTTAAATTTATACCAGGACTTCAAAGATTCACGTTTAAAGGGGCAACATTAGAAAACCCGCAATCTATTTTAAAACATGTTGGAAAGTCGATAGATTTATTCACATCGATTTGTTTGTCAAATGAAAAACACTACGTGCTTTATGGATTCTTTTCCCCATTATATTTACCTCAGTCATACAAATGTAATAAATTCAGGATCTAATAAAGGCTCAAATTTATATATGTATACTTAAAAGAAAAAGAAAAGGGGGAACGGAGGGCATTTCACATTTGACCCTAACTGTTGTCCCTATTTATATATTTAGAAACCTTCACATTCATATTAGAGAATGAACAAAATTAATAAACACATATTTTATAGAATATAAACAATATAACATACCAGATGTTAAAACTGAGATCTTTTACCATCCTATGGAAATTATTAACTCATTTCAGATTTAAAGGCAGCAACACAACTTTAACAACTTGGCACTGGGGCTCCAAAAAAATGGCAACTAACTGGGTCTACAATAGGCAATAGGTCAGTAAAATGGCTGGGCATGCAGTGGAGTTTAAAGAGGCATGTAAAGATGATGAAAAGTTTACCTGTCCATAACAATAATGCATGAACGCTGAAGGTTGAATGCTTAGGAACAATTTGGAAAACCATTCTCTGTGAGCACAGTTAGCAATGCAATCCAAAAATTCCGATTAAAGTCTCATGCCAAGAAGACACCATATGTAAATATGACTTGCAAATGCAATATTTTCTGAAGCAAAGCTGAGCCAAAGTGGTTAAGTGGTTAAATTAGTCAAAATGTCAAATTATTTTTTTAAAATAATAGATGCCATGAACTGCAGACTAAAGAGGAGAGGAAGGATCCAGCTTATCAGCAAGCAGTTTAGATGTCTATTGCTGATGACATGGGGTTGTTTTAATGCCTATTAGTGGGCATCTAATATCTGTGAAGGCTTTGTCAATCCTGAAAAGTTCATAGAGGTTTTAGATCAGAGAGACAAATGCCCCATTCCAGACAATGTCTGTTTCAGGGAAGCTCTTACATACTTCAGCAAGACAATGCTAAAAACATAAGACATCCATCATGACAGCAAAACTTCGCAAAGGTAGATTCCAGGTATGGAGTTGACCTGTTTGCACTCCACATCTGTAACTACCTGAAACACTTTGGCACATCATGAATTGATAAACCATGGCAACAAAGGACTTGTACTTGTGCATTCAAATTAAAAATCAGCTAATATTTTCCATGCTAGAATAAATGCCTCAGTTTCAATATGGAATATTTTATTTATATTGTACTGGGAATTCAACATGGGTTAATAAGAGTTGCAGATAATTGCCATTGATTAGGTTTACATTTTGCACAGTGCTTCAGCTTTTTGGAGGTAAGGTTTTATTTCAACATTTTACAAAACGTCAAGTAAGAGAGACAGAAAGATGATTTTTAAAAAAAAAACACCATGGAATAGGACTCACAAGCAGAAACATTCAAATTGGACCAAGACATACAATAAGAGGCATTTCAAAGATTTTATTGACAGAGTGTTTGGTTTTTTTAGCAGATTTCTCACTAATGGACACCGAGCTCAGAGCTTTGAATCTGGTGCCAGCAGGTTGAGGGCATTGCAAGAACTCTTCAGGTTGAAGGTGGACAGAAAATCAACATCTCAAGCCTACTGCCAATTTATTGAATGTGCTTTTTTCAGGCAAAAGATGCAAGACTGAGATTTTCTAATGTCAACTGGTCTGTGTGGCAAAAATGGCCAAATTCACAATGTTCTGGTGTGGTCTTTTGACAGCACAACCTGGATTTTAACAGCATTTTGTCTTTCTGAGACAAGTTAAGAAGAGAACACAAAGCACTGGAATTACTCACCAACATACAATAATTGACGTTAATATTGCCAGACATCTGACTATTAGCAATGAAGTGTAAACAGCATGTTTCCTTGTAAGAAATACACTTAATGCCCTTTTAAATCCCAAGACTCACAGGAATCTCAGAAACTTAGTGTTGCCTATTTGGCTGTTACATGTTGAACTTAAAGTATCACAATTCACAGTGTATCCACCATAGAATTGTGTTTTTCTTTCCCACAGCATCAGTATCATGTGGTATATTTTCGCTGGAGACAAAAGGTATTTTATGATATGCAAAATTGTTTAGAGCAGTGGTTCTTGTATTATGAAGAGACGACCAGGTCGACTCGGTTGAGAACAGTCTTTAATCCACATACCTAGGTGCAACATACAACGCACCACACGCTACGCATTGTGGGAAAACTAGGCATCATGGGAGACGTAGTCCTACTGTTACAGTCCTAAAACTTTTTGAGTCACAACCCCCCCAAGGTAACATATTTAGGTGCTTGCAAGGCTCAACAACACAATGACTCAGTAACCTATCAAATAGGTCATCATGCAGCTAAATCAGGGGTGACAAACTCTGATCTTGTGTTGGGAGTTTCCCTGCTGCAACGTTTTAAAATGGCCATAAAAAAATAAACAGAAATGTAGAAATTAAAAAGAAGCCACATGTGCTTCTAAAAGCTGAAATTTTGCTGTTTTGACTGAATTAGCTTAAAATGGGGATAGTCTTCATCCAATGCATTAACTGCATTACCTTCCTCAGTACAAAGACGTGGAACATTAAGTGCAATGATGAAAACTTGTAAAGAGGCTTCCATTTTTTAGAAATTTCACAAACCCGCACAGGAACGGAGCAGTGCAGCCAGTCGCAGGAAGGAGTTAGAGCAGCCAGTCAATGGCCTATGGGATCACAGTCAGTTTTGCATGAGGTGATCGAGGGAGTAACATCCATTAAAATCTTTTTTTTTTTTTTTTTTTTTTAACCAAAAGGTTTAACTCCAGTCATAATGAGGCCAAAAGAATATCTTATATTCATATGTAAAAAATATATACTGATCTGTCCACATGTCATGAACACAAGTGTAGGCTACATGACTTGTGCGGCTAATCAGTCCCCATGGAAAATAAATAAATAGCCCTGAAACTCTAAATATAAATATTTTGCAGGATTCAGGAGGACATGGTGACACAAATGATCACCCAAATATAATTCAAGATGAAGTGAATTGGAGTTAGTGTGAATGTTAAATTAATTCAAAGACAGATGAGAAATCAGACATTTTTATTTATTTATTTATTTTTACCTTTTTATGTCTTCAGAAACTTTGTCTTGTGCCTAGAAGTGGGCTGCTTTTCTAAAGATAAACAAAAGCTCTTCTGGGCACACATCTCTACAAGCCTGCCACTCCCCTGTATTTCTACCATGTGGGAATCAAAGTCTGGAAACCAGACGCGACCCAAATGCTTTGATACTTCCCAGTGGATATAATCCAGCTCATAACAGTGATCTGGAACCAGCACTTCCTCCATGATGGATAACTGTGTCAGTCTGTGTCCGCACATCTTCACAAACTCAACGAAGGCGCTGCAGGACACTTCGCACTCTCCCAGGCCGATGGCGGACAGCTGCGTGCAGCGCTGCGGATGAGCTCTTCGTCCAGCGGCCGCAGCCCATTGTGCGCACATTGGCGCACACCACCTGCTCCACCAGACGGAGGAGCGACCGAAGTATTCACAATGCGTTCAGAACGCCTTAACCTCAGTGGATCCGCGGGGTTGACCTAGAAAAACGTCTGAATTCAAAACATTCTTGGATGAATCGCATCCATTGGCTTAGGACTATGGGTTAAGACATTTTGTTGAAAATCGTGGGTGTTCAGCTGCAGGCTGCATCACCACCAGTTGTTGGTTGTGTCAGCAAGTTTCATTTGTAGGCTATTGTAAATTATTATTAAGGACGTTGCATTTCATCCGTAGTTTTTATAATTAGATGAAGATTCAAATAACAAAGAAAAATATATTTCTAAAAGGTCAATGTAATTGATCTATTTTTGTCTTTCATTTCGACGTAGGATCCTGAACAGAAGATCAATATTCCCTCGGAGCTGCGGCGGAGCTGTCTTTCGGAAACTAACCAGCAGATGGCAGCATCTCGTCATCAGACAACTCGGTTTCACTCCAAGGTAAGTTATAGGTTACTTGCATTTGGCCACCCACGTAGACGCCTCATTGAGCGCTGAAGAGTGAACCAGCGTCGCCGCCATATTGGATGGCTCTCTGCTGTCGAGTTTTGCTGCAGCGTCAACGTAGTTTCCCCACAAAACTCTTTTTTGTGGAACAACGCGTATATATTACACACGAACAAAACACTTTTCTACATAATTTGTTGATAAATAATATTAACACAGTGAATAATCTACTAAATGCAAGTGAATTATTAGAATTATTACTATATTATTATTAGAATTATTCTTGCACACCAAGAACCCAGTAGAGTTACCTTTCAGGCATCATTGTCCTCCATGTTGCCTGTGTATCGTTGGACCTCCAGGCAACACAGGATTAAAAAGTAGAAGTAGAAAAAAACCATAGCTTCATATATGAGGAACGCAGCAGAGCGTGGATTTAATGTACTGCACAAAGGACAATCATGAGACAACAAGTGGGGAGACAACATTACATTTAACAAAGAATGAATGAAGAATAATAAACCTAAATTAACACTAATTAGAAGGGGTTTTGATTCCAAACGACTTTATATGAACTATTAACATTCAGTGGAGAACAGAAGCTGTTTGCTGACAGCTGATCTGTGTAAAAACCCATCAACATGATAAAAACAAATCAAATGTTGAAAGTTATTTCACATCAGAAATTTTTATATATACTTTGGATTTATGACTAAAATGGAAAAGAGCGGTTGACAAATTTATCAAAATGAAGAAGGAAACGCATGCAGGTCCCCTCATCCAGCACACATGCCACAGATTGCGCTACGGCACTTCATGCATATTCTTGTAGGGTTTTTTTTGTTTCATGTGTTTGTTTGTGGTGCAGTGTTCTGTCTGTGTTTTTATGGAGCGCAAGCCTGGTTGCCTAGCAACACTGCTGCCATAACATGGCTTGTCAAAAATCACAAAAATTGTCATTTTAGGAAAAGTCATGAAGTTGAGATGAATAGATTTAAATTTAGGAGCTACATGAGAGTGAAAATGCAAAGGAGGTTAAAAGAACACCTTTGTGGTACTGGTGGAAAATTTTATTTGAAAGTTTATTTAGTCTATTAAGACATAATCATACATCTATATGCTTCTTTTAATGTGTATATACATTTTTAAAGAAGCATGGAAATGCATGAATTTATCTTGATAGACTAAAAAAAAAAACTATGCATTAACTTATACTTCTCTTTCTCTTTCTAACTGTGACCTTCAGAGGTTATTTCAACTGTTCATTTCTCACAGGTATTTGAAGCAAGACTGTTCCAGAAACTTGCAACAACTGCAAAGCTGGCCCTGATGCTGCCCTCCAACGCTGATGCGTCTTTTCAATGGTGGGACTTAACATGACCAAGACCAGGAACAGCTTGGCCCTGGACAGAACCCTGTCTTCAATAATGACTATTAAAATGGTGGGGCTTACATTATATTTATATACAATGTAATGTGCTTTATTTTATTATTAAACCTACATAAAATGAAACATCCTGGGTCTAATGTCTTGCTGTTCTGTATACAGCAAAATTTGGGTTGTCTTCATTAAATCTCACTCCAAGGTTTTTGGAAAGTTGGCAGCCCCTGTGTATCAGGAAATGTCCCTCAGCAGTCTAAACCTATGGCAGCATAACTAAGGGATGGTTAGATGGCTAATGATCCCTAACTATAGGACAAAATATTTTAACATTAAAGCACGTTGTTTTTTAATGTGTTACAGTGATCTGTATCATAACAATATCTCTGCCCTTTGTAACAAACCAAACTGTGACTAAAAACAGGTGAAAATCCGTGAAGTTATTGTCGTGGTTGGACCTACACCTTACAAATAAATGCATTGGAGGTGCGTGGGAAACCCATCAAAGATGGCGGCGCGATGAGACGCCAGCTTGTATTGGCGGCGTGATACAATGCGGCATCTATGTAAATATGATGTTTATGTTGGCCACCTTGCAAATGTTAGCTATTTCACAATAATTTGAAGCCACGTTTAATTTTCCCCCTCGTTTCTACTCTCATAGGCCTACTTTAAAGTATGACAACCTTCCAGCGTAAACAAAACAAATGGACATATCTGTTCTATTTTCAGGGGAAGTGTTGTATTTTAAGAGGGATTGTGACTTTGGTTTAGTTATTATCACTATTCTCGTAACAAATGTAGAGCCTACACTTTATTTCCATATCCAGTTTAGGCCTGTATTGTTTGTTAGTTTCGTTGTAGGCTACCCTTTCTTTACCATTTTCTTGGCTTTTATTGGATATTTTCATATACAAAAATAATAGTCTCTAGGGAGGCAGAACCTGAATCTTATACATTTTAAAGCTTTTTTTAAAAAAAAAAAATTCTTAATCAAAGCAGGCGCTCGTAATTCTTGCACATTTTTCTATAATTGCAGTTTAAAGCTTGTTAAATTTAAAGGCAAACGTCGTAACTGACGAAGTCAGTTGAATCAATGGCACAGACAGACTACAAATCACGTGATGTTAGTCAGACAATAAAATATGATATGCGCTGCCCAGATGCTAATCTACTATAACGTCAGCTGGTAGATGTTGGGTGTTTCTCAGTTCAGGGTCTGCACCAAAGACTGTATAAAAAGAGATGGACGGAGCCTCTGTGACGTCACCCGTAGGTTTCTGAAGAGCTGAATTGAAGCTTGGTGGTTGGTTCCTACCGTCGCCATGTTGGCAGCGTCATGCGCGTCATCTCGCCCGGAAAATACAAATATAGGCAAAGAGGTGGAGCTGAGAGGGGAGCCGTGAGCGTCATGGCGGATGATTGACATCGAGCGAACTCCGAGCTCTCTGTAGCTAAAAGCTAACCGAGATAACGGGAGCTAACCAGCTAACGGAGGTAAGTGGGCTAAAGCTAAGTCACATTATTAACCAGCTGAAAACTGTGGTTGTTCTACATTCTTCTTACTTGAAGCTGGAGATCAGGTACCTGTCAATCAAAAGAACACGCCCCTAAATATGCCGAACTTTGAGATTAAATTACTTTTAAATGGGCGAGTTAGAAAAAAATTCACTCCCCCCACAGTTGTCATGAAGGTAAACCTGACCTATGAACCGAAAATGGATTTTTGTACCAGGCTGTAAACATGTTTTTTTCTGCCGTGAAATTGACCTTTTTAATGTGGGAGTCAATGGGGATTTGCTCTGTTTTGGAGCCAGCCCCTAGTGGATGAAGGGGGGACTGCAGTTTTATGCACTTCCGCATAGGCTTCACTTTTAACTACCGGAGGTTGCCGCTTGGTCTGCACCTATGGTCTGCACACCTCCAAGTGCGCAGACTACATATAGGCAATGAAGTGTCCTACATCATCTGCACACACTGAAGTGCGCTTACTGCCAGTAAAATGAGACGGCCTATCTAGTGTACGAGAATTACCCATAGTGCTCCAGTCCTCCGTTGCCTAGCAATTACATGTGCCAAGTTTATCTAATCACTATTATAATAAATAAAAGTTTTATGACAATCATGACATTATTTTCTAATTCTGGTTCAACAGAAATTTGAACCAACCATTATGATAAAATAATATATGTTACATCACTTATCAACTAATATTAAAAAAAAAAAAATCCATGTTTCCACTCCAGTCAGATGTTATTTGTGACAGTGACAATGACAGTGTCTTATATCACTGAATTATAATTTAGCACATTATCAATTATTTTTCCTTATTTCAGTCTCCAGTTAATTGAGTGACTGTAGTAAATTCAGCCTTTTCTTGAATGAAAGGGGACGACGACATCTGAGGACGACTATAATGAAATTCATTTGTGGTTATTGAACAGAATACCGCTGTCCTCCCAGCATGTCTGCTGGGACAAATATATGTGTGTATATACAAAAAATAAATACATTGGGTGGACTCGAAGGAGCCTTTGAATTGAGACATCACTTGGCGCACCACTATGCAGCTGACGAATCCCCACTTGGAAGTGTGCAGACCCTGAATTGAGAAACACCCATTGTCTGCCAGAAATTGATGAACACTGTGTCAGATTCTCTTGGTGTCTCCAATCTGCTGCTGTTCCTCTCGCTACAAAACTGATGTGACAGATGACATCATGCCATTTTAATAGAGAAAGTATGTTTTTCCTTCAGGTTATTGCTTTAACTGATTAACAATAAGTGAAAACAAAGAGATGTGCTGAACAGAAATTATATTCACGCATGTTGCTGCTTCACTCTTCTGGTTATGAATTTGCCTTGATTGCGTTAAGGGTGTAGGCCCAAAGGTCAATTAATGGGTATTATTCATTCTTTTATTAAAAAGATTTGTGTGGAGAACCATACAGTATTAATTCCAATTATGTCCATGAATTATTATCAAAGAATCTATGGTGATGCATTTCTTTTTGATAAAAGGTGGAATCTTCATAAATCCTCAAATGGCCTGAATTCATTTGCGACCACTTACTTACATCCAGTGGTGTAGTGGTCCCTCAAGAAGTGGGTATACTCTCAATTTTTCGCCCTTGTTTTAAAAACAGAAAAAAGTAGCCCAGAAAAACACTGTTTCAGAAAAAGTGGCATGTAAGACTCTGTTTAGCTTATCCCAAAAATAAATCTGTATATTTGCTCATCACATAATTTCTGCTCTTTGGTTTCAGGGTGGAAGAATTATGAAATTACTAAACCAATACTGGAAGACAGACTAATGAGAGACAGACTCATTGACATATATACAAATACTTTTGTTATGTCTCTGTTCAGGCTAAAGTTAACACAGCTGATGGCTAACTGCACCAGTGTAGCATCGGTAACCTTGGCTGAGCTGCTGGGCAACATTAGGTACAAGTGTAGGGATGTTTGTAATTGTAAAAGCAGCATCACAGGAGGTTTAAAAAAGAAGTGAGTATACTCCGTATACCTTGGACTACATCACTGCTTACATCCACCCCCAAATCCCACGGCAATGTTGTTTCGTTTTTCTATTTTACCTGAATGAAGACATTGAAATAAAGAAACTTGTACTTTTCCCAAAGATGGATTATGCCTTTATTTACTTAAAGTGTGTAGTTACATTTAAAAAAAAAGCAGACCTGTGCAGAGTTTGATATCAAGCTCTACACAAATCTACTTATTAAGTCTTATATGTGTCAGGTGGGTTGCAGCGGGGAAACTCCCAACACTTGCAAGACTGGAACAGATCATAAACTTCATGAAGTAATAATATAGTTTGTGTAAACTGAGTCTTTGGAGGCTGTAATGTAGCACCAGCACACCTACTTAATTTCAAGATTCACAGACAGTTAACATCACAAGCAAGAATAAAACCATGACAAAACCACAACACGTCATGGTAATAAAAATTGACAATAAAGATCCACCTTTTAAGCTTTTAACCTTTTGAATGTACGTGGTTGCTATACTCATGAATGAGCATTTAAAAGTTCACAGTGTAAACCATGGAGGCTGAAAGAGTTGCTTTCCAGAAATTCACAGTTAAAACTGTATCACATCACTTTGTGCTAATTTTTTTTTCCCAAACTTTGTCTTGTTTTCTGTATTGAAAATATATAAAAAAGAAAAAAACAAAACAAAACTGGACAATAAAGAGCACTTACTGGTAACCGCTTAGTCCAATGAAGGGTCGTGGGGAAACTGGAGCCTATCCCAGCTGTTTTTGGGCGAAAGGCAGGGTACACCCTGGACAGCTCGCCAGTTCATTGCATTTACTGGTGATATGGGATATTTCAGCACGTAAAGTATTGTGTGCAGTTACAGGCAGCCCTGTATTTCCCGGAAGAGCTGGTTTTAACGCCACATACCAAAGATTGAAACACTTCAAAAGTCAGTAGAAAACACGTGAAGCGGCCGAGGCAGTGGGTGGGAAAAACGGTTTCTTACTTACTTTTTCTTACTGCTTACTTTTTCTTACTCCCCGAAATAGATTAAGAGTGGGTTGGTCCTTACTGCCCCCCAGTTGAGCAGGACAAGTGATAATACACAACTATAGTATGAAAAAAATAACAGATTATAGTACACAACTTCTTTTTAGAATTTTTTCTAATAGTTATAAAAATAAGATCTTACAGATCCCCTTTCATGTTATTATTGATATTGAGTACATATGCAGCACTGCTAATATGACAAGAAATTAATCTGTATCATACCTTAGAGGTGTATCACATCACTGATCATTTTCTACTTAAAACAGAGAAAAATTAATCGAGCTGCCTCTTGCAATCTGCTCAACTACTTACTTGTGTTAGATCTGCATCCGAGGGAGCTGTTGTTCTGGGTTTGTACCCCCGGCCTAAAGCCTCATCCTGATGTTGTCTTTCTCTCTCTATCACCTGTTAAAAGACTGTTAAACAAGATTCCCCATGAAAAGCACAAGGGTGGCCTTTTCTAGACCCGTGTTTCAGAGTCTTTGGTTTTATTCTTTTTTTTTTGTCAAAGTCGAAAACTTTGAAGATTTTGAAAACTGATACAATTACTATGAGATCAAAACAAAGAGTTTTTGATCAACCAAATACAGTTAAATGTATTAGATATGACAGAGTTAAAAGTCACTTCTTTACATGGAGGTTAGAAATTCAAAAATAAAAGTAATGATAAAAATGTAAAAAGGTTAAAAATGTTAAGACAATGGATTATTTCATAATGTACATGCAAATGTTGTATTGTGAAGCAGAACAAAAAATAATAATATGAAACTGAAAATGTACTTCAGAAATAATACCAGAAAAATGAAAAAATTCAAGATCCAGGGACATCCTATCAGTTTATCCGCCCTTTTCAAGGAAATTAATTATTTCAACCAGATGATGAGAAACTGTTAAACACAAAACATTCAGACTTAATAAAGAAATAAAATGAGTCTTAATCAGACCCTTCCAACCTTGCAAATCAGAGGCTTTGCTAGTCCAGATGTTTGTGTGAGAGAGGGGATAAGTAAAAATGACTTTTCCTTTAGCATGGAAGACAACCTTATTATGTAAACTCATATATTCATGGCCTCTGATTTGCTAGTCCAACAGGAGACAAAAAGGTTTTTTTAACTTTATATAAAGTTATCATTTCAAAACATCTGTGGCTTTGCTCAATGTCTCTTCCAGAGTTAGCTTACGGTTTTGTACCTTGGTAACACATACACCTGCTTTCAGAGTAAGCGTTGGTGGCTTTGCCTCGTTTCAGGCATGAGGCCTTTTTGTGACCTCTTGTTTGTTGTCTGGCCTTTCCATTGTCTTACTATGAAGCATTGCAAAATAGGCGTTGTTTCCTTTTTGTCTTTATATCTGGAGTCTGTCTTGCAAATATCTTGCAAACACTTTGTTAAACATCATTTGATATTTTACAAGGTCTCATCAAATTCACAGAATAAGTATTTTTTTTAAAAAACTGAGTATCAAGGATTATGATAGTCAGTAATAATATGAGTAATAATTAATATGATAAACTGGTAAGTAAAATGCTAAGCATGAGATAAAATAGCTAAAAAGCAGGATAAAAAGCCTTTAATAAATCAGTGGAATAATGGCTGTAATTTTCAACATCAACATAAGAAGACATGCAGTCATTTAAAAAGCCTTAAAGAGGGAAAAAACCATGTTTTTTAGAAACATTACACCTTTACAAATATTGAAGATGCTGTTGTCAGCTAATTTTAGAAGGAAAGCTTCAAACTTGAACAAAAGCTGATTTACCCTTTTTACCACTTGTATTACAAAGACACACAATAACTAAAGTGATCATAATCTTCTGTTTGAAGTTATTCATTAGCAACATCAGTGCCATCTGAGTTATAGCATGAGCCAGAACTAGTCTCTGCAGATGGAGTTTCTATATGCAGCTGTGAGCCAGGCTGGTTTTAGATCATTCATCAAAACCTGTCCTCTTCATCTGAGGAAAAAAAAAATATATATGATTATAAATACAGAAGAATACTGATTCCAACTTGTTATGGGATGAAACTACTAACAAATATAAAATATTACACACATTTTTTTCTGTATTTGCTTATAGTTTTATAATAGCTATACTGATTGTAACTTTGGTAGCAGCATGATAAGATGAAGCATAAAAATAAATGAAAGTCATTTTCATACGAAAGCTTTTTCTTATCCACCACCCACAGCTAATCAAATTTAAGCATTTTGTCTGTCTCAAAATGTAGTTAACTTGAAGTCACTGAGGTTATTATTCTCAGTTACCTTCATAGAGGAATTATTTAGCTACTTTGTAACTTAATCAATACAGACTGAAGAGCACAAACATTTGCAGTTTGCCAAACAAAACAGGTTTTGTTTTTGAAAAAATATATAACTCTAATGCCAATATACTGACCTCCTGGCATATCAGCTGTGCTCATGTTGATAGTAACTGATCAGCGGAGGGGCTAGGTGGGTCCGTGCTTTTCCCACTGGAATCTTTCATCCTGGATGCTCCTCTGATCTGGGCCAGCTCCTGCTTTACTGACTGATCCAGATTCACCATCACTCTTTGAAATGTCTTCAAGTTTTTTATGGTGAATTTGAAATCCTTGAGTAATTTCTCAAACACCTCAGGATCTCCATCCTGCTCAAGAAGGTCCTGAATCTGTGAACTCATGACATACAGCTCCTGTCTAGACTCATTAAAGACATCCCATAAGATCTTTGACTGATTGGCATTTGCATTTGTTGCATCGATGACTGCTCTCTGTTTGGCATCCTCCACACACTGGATGGTCCAGCTGAGTCGACAGGGCCATTGATTGGCTAAGACCGCCCATGCCACAACATCCTCTGGTTTGTGAAACTCTCTGTTCAAGGTCTTCATGATTATTGCTGACATCCAAACAGAGTTGATTACCCTCCTCATAGAGATGGCATCATCTACCATATACTCTGTTAGTTTACTTTCACTAGTTTTCAGGATGGGCTCGACAAGCTCTTCTAACACACTCCACTCTACATTCAGTGATCGTGGTTTTTCCTCCATCAGTGGTTGTAGCTCATTGCCCGATGCAATCTTCACTGAAGACACATCTTCATCTAATGAGGGCTCAGTGTAGTGAGAGATTCTTTCAAATAATTTTCACTTTTCTTTCTTCTCCCGCGGGGGGATTGTGAAGGGCAAAGTGACTACGCGATTCAGCAGCATCTGAACTTCTTGGTCGGAACGGCCACCTGCAAACTTTATTTTCTTGAAAAGAACACGCGAATTCACTGCTAGAATGAAAATAAGCGGGCTGTCCTTATCTGAAAGCATTATGTTCATAGCTTCAAGAACTGCAACGATTTTCTCTGGAGAGCAGCGGTCCAGACTGGTGATTTTCACCACAACACGTATCCTCCTCTCCTCAAACACCTCCATGAAATGGAGGAGGCAAGATAAAAACCACATTTCCTTCCTAATCTTGTACATGAAGCCCAGTTGGTTGCTAATCTGCTTACTGTTCATCGGCTGTGTAATGTTCCGATCCTGGCTGACGACCAGGTTCTTAACCGTCCGATAGATAAATGACAGTGCTTTAAACGCAGGGAATGCCAATGTGGGAATTAACGCTAATTTTAAGCCATTTAGGAATTTTAGTTTGTCTTTAAATCGATGAGGGTCTCCAGTCTTCCGGAATATTATCAAGATAACTAAGACCAGGAGAAATAACAAGACGACGCCCCACACCGGGTACCAGCGAGGTGTCTTCAATTTCCAGTCCTTCTTACTGTCATCTTTTATAACCTGAGTTTAGAAAAGAAAAAGAGAAAAAAAAAGCTCTGCTGAGAAGTAGTTTATGTACACAAAAACACGGCAGAATTATAAACAATAGCAGAGATCAGATATTGATTCATATAATATTGTTACTTTCACAATTCACTAATTATCAAAAATTATAATCATCCAATTTTTCCAAACATTATTCCTTCATCTGGTGTTTTGGTGATGGGTTATTCACTGCTCCTCAGGGTCCCTGTTTGGGACATCGGGATGGGTGCTGGCCCTGCAGTGGAACATGGTGCTTCAGGGCATTGTGTGGCCTCTGCCCTGGGGCAGTGCAGAGGGGAGGTGGGGTTTTGTTCTTGGGCTTTTGGGGCACTATGCTCTGTTGGCCTCTGAAGGGCGAGCACCTACCAGGGCTTTTCCTGGCTTCCTGGAACCTATGATTCATGGCTGAGGCCAATTTCGGTATAAATGCATGCTCATCCCTTTGGTGTGCTGGCTAGGAGTCATGCTCTGAGATAATGGCTGATCTCCCAGGTCCTGGGGGCCCCCAGATCTGCCACTGATCTTTGTTGGGGTCTGGTCTCATTTGTGTGGTCACTGATCACCATTCTTTTCTGATATATTATCCCACACATTTAAAAACCTGCATGCTGATCCAGCCACTGTGGGTTTATCACTAAAAACTACATTCATGTTCATGTTTTTCCTTTGTGTTACTGATGTTTTTGTTGTTGTAAGTAATGCTTTTATTCCAACTTGTATGTCTTTTTATGGGTGCTCTTAATGATTGTCAGTTTTGTTTTCTTGAAGATGTTGCAGCTGCTTGTCTGTTTTTGCCTGTTTGGATTGAACAGCTCATGTTGTTACTTTCTATTTGCTAAATCCGTCTTTCTTTTTTATCTTCTTTTAAATCTCTTTTCCTCTTCCATTTACTTTTTCATTTCTTTTTCTCCCTCCCCTCATGACAGTGTAAGGATAAATTTGTAAAATAAGCAACAGAACAGGAGCAAAAGAATAATACAGAAATTATTGAGAGGGGCCAGACCAAAATTCTGCTTGTTAGAATTGTTATAATGCTGGACAGGACCAGTTTACATCCAACTTCATTTCATAAAGGTAGATTTATTTTTATGAATTGGACCTTGAACAGTGGCCCTTCTGGTGGAGTTTGCATGTTCTCCCCGTGTTCTTTGCATGTTGGGTTAATTGGTTACTCTAAATGTCCCATAGAAGTGTGTGTGAGCGTGAGTGACTCTGTGCTGGACTGGCGACCTGTCCGGGGTGTATCCCGCCTCTCTTACAAAAAAATCTGCTCGGATAAGCTTCCGGTTTCCCTGCGATCCTTAATCGGACTAAGCAGTTCAGATAATGAATGAATATTTTGCCTGCACAAAAAAATCTTTGTATACTGGAAGAAAGAACAAAAAGGCCCAAAGAATATGTTCCCATGTATAAAAAAATCTAAGACAATTGACCAACCTTTTCCTTGATTTCCTCAGCAACAGATAAAATTCCCGACAGCGTGACTTGAGTTCCAAAACCTGCTGCAGGGAAGAAACAATCAGTCTGACTCCTCTGCAGAAATACATTCAATCAAAGACAAGGTTGAAAGAATGAATGTAGCGTTTGTGAAAAGTGTTCATCAACATTTCGATGCCTCGTTTTTCTGTGAATTTCATTATGTAAGCTTCAAGCTTTTCCAACATCAGTAAATGTGCCAAGGTTTAAAATAGAATAATGATCTTTTCACCGCAAGACAGCACAACATGTGTTTTCTATGGGAGCCCTTCACTGCACCTGCACCACTCTGTCTGCTCAGTCACTCACTGATAAACACAACATAACATATTTTATGTGCAAGGTGAACTTATTTGAGCATAGTGATTTGTTGTTTTACTGGTTTGTGGATATTCCTCTCGTATAAGAAGTGCAAATACTGAAGAAACTGGTTGTACATAACATGCACTTAGACAGCAGGCTGCCTATTAAAAGCCACTTCTGATGTCCTCTTACTTGACTGAAATGCCTCAAGAAAACTGTAAAGTGTGAGATGAGTTCATGCCTTTGGCGAAGATAAACGAGAAGCTTTTTTCTTTCTCTGTACATTGTTGAGGAGAAGTTTTGTCCGTATACAATCCTGAAAAACAGAAACACAATCTTCCCTCTCTGTCAGCTACTTGTGAGGAAGTCGTTAAATCCTGAGCCAGTTCTGAGGTGGCATGAAGTTACTTCACAAACCAGAAAGTTTGGCATTTTTATAACTATATATTTTACAACATCCATCCATTTTCTTAACTGCTTAGTCCAAATCAGGGTCTCGGGAAGCTGGAGCCTATACCACCAATAATTGGACGAGAGGCAGGGTACAGGGCAACACAGAGAGACAAACAAGCATTCACATAATTTAGAGTAACCAATTACCCTGACATAGATGTCTTTGGACGGTGGGAGGAAGCCGGAGTACCCAGAGAGAACCCACTGAATGATATCAGTGTCAAACCATGTGAGCATGTAAATGGTCTGAGGTTTATGGTTGTTGCCAAAATTCAGCTGTCTTACACATAGACTTAGTGACAGATTAATAAATTAACTGCAAGCTCTGACAGGCTGTTTTGATACCTTCCGTTTTTTTGAGGATCAGGTTTATTCGATCCTCACATGAAGAGTAGAGCCCCACAGTTACAGGTGATGAAACCTTTGTCAGGATCTTGGACAAGGCGAAAGCAAAACCATCATCTGAAAGCAGATTTACAAGGAAAAACAGCATGGTTAATTGATTTTGAATTTTTTATGTTACACCCATATTTATTTTGCTGTGGTTGTTTTATTAAAATCCACTTTTTTTTACAGGTAATCTAAAGGTAAAGGATTATTTGGAGACAGTTTACAAAAAGCAATGCAGATAGAAAACCAGCAACTGAGGGAACACAATCTTTAGAACAATATGGTCTTTTCATTATTATATTATTTTCATGATTACAAACACTCTTTTATTTGAGTAAAATCATGCAGAAACAAACTGAAATGAAACATATTTAACAGGTGATTTGTCATTTGGCAGAATTCAGCCTCTAACCGACTTCCTTTCTTTACTTTCCTTCTCCCTAAGGAAGGTATTAAAATGTCTAGAGTTACACAAACACCTGCAAACCCAGCATCAACCAAAATTTTTGGTTTAGAGCTTTAAGTAATAGAATGATACTGAATGTTTTATCGTGTTGAGTGTTGAACAAGCTATAAAATAGTGCTTACAAGCCCCCACCTGTTCTTGACTCTTCCATGATGGTTATATGATGGGACATGCAGCTTTCACCAAAACGGTCTTCAGTCTGCAAAGAAATGAGAAATAGCAGGAATGTAAGGGAATTTTTTTTTTAATGTGTAATTAGTTTAGCAGTGGTAGTCTACCCAGAGGCACCGCACAAGGCCAAACAGGTAATGGGGGAGGAGGTTATGGTTGATATTGGTACACATCAACAATTCTTCCAAACCCCTAAGGAACAGCTTTAAGAAAGTGAAGAAAAGAGGCCACAGTCTAAAGTTGTAATTTATTCTTGTTATTTTCATTCAACATTAAAATACTGTTCTTCATCTTTTCCAGCTACCTGCACATTAGTACTATGGAAGGATTCTTCTTTATATTGGCTTCCTTTATGGTAATATTTTCAGTCTATGCAGAAAGTCCTGTTTGGAAATCCTAACAAATACAGAGGTTATAATACTACAGTCAGTTTCCAGTCTTGTGGAGTAAAAGCTATTCTGTTAATAGCTTTTCAGTTCTGTCATGAGTGAATTTTGTTTTACCATAAAAGGCTTGATTAATGCCATTGGCAGTTAACAAACCTGTTTTTCAGGTAGGCTACCCTTGAAATTTGCTCCCTACATTGCAGAACCTGATAGTGACTATTGCATATGTGTACATTACCATAACAATGCTCAAACAATATATGGAATATATGGAAACTTGGATTTACTGTGTTTAAACCTGCCAGCAAGCAGGTTAATCTCATGGAATATCACACCACAGTCAGAGATTTAGAGTTCAGTTGAACTTGTAGTATCCTTTAACTTTGTATGAACTTCTCATGCAGTTTTGACAGACCCCACTTTCTGAAACAAGCCCCAACTTTTCAACGCAGATGCCAGTGGTTAATTACGGTCGAAGCGCATAAACTGATGCTGCATCATGATTTTTCATTCTGAATTATAAAAACAACCATTTTAACAGTTTAGATAATTAAAGTTTAGTTTTTACCTTTTCAGTTTCATTTTTTTATACTTTCTAAGGAAAGATGGGCGACAGAGAAGAGGAGCAAAGGGGATAAATGTGAACACCTGTACACGCAGTCTTACTCTTTCGTATTCTATCTAGTCAGAGACAGACAAGTGTAACAACACAACAGCTAAATGAAACAAAACATGACATATGGATGGAAATCCTTGCCAGTGCAGAGACAGTAGAGAGAAGAAGTAACACAAGTTCCGAACAATTCACAATTCTCAAAAGTTTTAGACATGCAATCAAGGGAAATCTTTTGAGAGGATGTCCTGAAATGTGGGTTTGGCTTCACAATTTCCTGTTAGATCCAAGTGTCATTTTCTTATGGGCACCAGTTTGTCAACTGTTGTGTGTCAGTATTTACTGTTATATGAGAGTCTTTTCTGTTAGCAAAAAATTTTGTGGTTTTGTTCCTCTTTATTCTTGATCTTTAAATTAATTCCGAAAAAATTTTATTTTTACCAAACTTATTATTAATTTTGATGTCACAACTTGTGATCACAGTGTAAAAAAATGATCATTAAACAAACTTCTGTGAAGTATAACTCGTATGCTGTTCCTGCTCAGAAATGTTTTTCTGGCTCAATGAGCTTACCTGGATCGTTCCAATGGGGGGGTATGTTGGTGATAGGGGGGCATGATGGGGTGGGTGTGGTACGATGGTGTGTGCTTGTGCATAAGAGGGAGTGTGCATGCAAATGGAGGGGGTGTAGGGAGGTATGAGTGTGTGTAGAATGGAGGTGGGGTGGGGAAGTGTGTGATGGGGCTTGTGCGTGAATAAAGGGCAAGTACATCAGTGGGGATTTGGTAGAGGGGTGTTTGATGGGGCATGTGCCAGTGGGTAGAGGTGGAGGGATGGGGTGGGAGGTGTGGGCACGTATAGGGAGCAGTGTATGATGAGGTGGAGGGGTGGGTTTGGGTATGTGTGTGCAGGGAGGAGTGGGTGATTGGAGTAGGGGTGGGGAAATGTGTGTGTGATCGAGTGTGTGTGTGGCTAAAGAAGGGAGTGTGTGTGAGTGGGGGTTGAAAAGGGGGTTGCATGTTAAGGTGTGTACAGGGGGAGCTTGTGAGGGGGGTTGTGTTATGGGGTGTGTATGTGTGTATGGGTGAGTATGTGAGTGGGGGCAGGGGGGCAGGAGAGTGTGAGATGGAGCATGTGTAAGAGATTGGGTGGGTAGAGTGTGTTTAGGGAGAGAGTATATGTGTGGGAATGTGTGGCGGTATGTGTGTAGGTGTGGTCGGGGGTGTGGGGTCCGGGGTGCGTGGCTGGTGCACTGGGGAGCGACCTGGGGATCCTGCCGTGGGCTGGGCCCTCTGCCTGTGGGGGATTGTCTTCGGGCTTTTGGGGCCCCATGGCCCACGCTCTGTCTGCCCTGGGTGGCCCTGGTTCTGGAGTGGGGCGGTTCGTGGAGTGTGGTCCTAAATCCGATATGTATCTGATCTTTTGCCATGCGACTTCAGTCTGAACGGTCAGGTCGCATTAATCCGACCGATGCGTCAATGACACACGACAAACGTCATTATTCTGAGTTTGTTGTTTATGAACTCTTTATCGGTAAATGCGCTCACATCACTCTCCCACCAATCCTGACTGCGACTCCATACACAAACATTTCTCTCTACAGTTGTTGCTGCCACAGCTCCACAAAAGTCCTTGACCAAAACTTTTACTTTCCTCTTCTGTAAACGTCTCCTTAAAAGGAACCCATTCATAATCTTGTGGCAACGGTTGGACAAAACTTTTAACTTTTATTTAACTTTGACGGTTGGACAAAACTTTTAAAATAGCAAATGCTCTGCCATTCATATTTACTTCCACAAACATAAAGACGTCACACGCACGCTCGCTGCACGTCGCTGTGTCTTCTACACATGTGGGATGCTTCTGGTGCGCATGAAGTTCATACAGGAGACCACCTACAAGTCAAATTTGATCGGAAATGTGAACAAACTTTCAAAAAATTCGGATTTCACAAAAACATCCGATATGAGCAGCAAGCCCTGCAGTGTGAACGTAACCTACGTCCACCTTGGACATAGGTTACAAATCCACCTTGAAGTCGATGAAGAAGTCAAGGACATAATAAAAAAAAACTGAAATACGAGTCTAGAAAAGGTCACCCATGTGGTTTTCACAAGGAATCTTGTTTAACAGTCTTTTACTAAGTGATAAGGAGAGAAAGATAACACCATGATGAGGATTTAGTCCGGGGGTACAAACCCAGAACAACAGCTCCCTCGGATCCAGATCTAACACAAGTAAGTAAGTGAGCAGATTGCAAGGGGCAGCTCGATTAATTTTCCTCTGCTTTAAGTAGAAAATGATCAGTGATGTGATACAGCTCGAAGGTATGACACAGATGAATTTCTTGTCATATTAGCAGTGCCGTATATGTTCTTAATATCAATAATAACATGAAAGTGGATCAGTAAGATCTTATAACTATAAGAAGAAATTCTAAAAAGAAGTAATGTACTATAATCTGTTATTATTCATATTATAGTGGTGTATTATCACTTCCCCTGCTCAACCGGGGAGTAGAAAGGGGAAACCCACTCTTTATCTATTTCAGGGAATACAAGCATAAGAAACAGTTTGCCCACACAAAGAAGAGCAGAAGTGATTATTATTATTTGTTTCCTCGGCCCACATGTTTTCTACGGACTTTTGAAGTGTTTCAACCTTTGGTAGTATGTGTTCAAACCTACTCTTCAGGGTTATACAGGGCTACCTTAAGTTACTGCACACAATAGATTATGTGCTGAAATATCACATATCACCAGTAAATGCTCTTTATTGTTCAGTTTGTGTTTTTGTTTTGTTTTTATCTATATTATTAATCCAGAAAATAACACAAAGTTTGGGGGGAAAAATAGTTAATGATTTCATGCTGATATAAACTTAGCACAAAGTTATGTGATACAGTTTGAACTGTGAATTTCTGGTAAGTAATTCTGTCAGCCTCCATAGTTTACACTGTGAACTTTTAAAAATTGCTTATTCATGAGTATAGCAACCTTGTACATTCAAAAGGTTAAAAGTTTCAAAGGTGGATTTTTATTGTCAATTTTTATAACTATGATGTGTTGTGGTTTTGTCACAGTTTCATTCTTGCTTGTGATGTTTACTGTGTATCTTGAAATGAGGTAGGTGTGCTAGCCCTACATTGCAGCCTCCAAAGACTCAATCAGGTTTACACAAACTACTTTATTACTCCATCAAGTGTATGAACTGAAATTCACCAATGTTTGTGTAGAAATATTTTATCGACCATCATTCATGAAGCGTAATACAAAATGTGAGCTGCATCAAACTGTAAATCTCCACATCATGCAATTCAAAGTTCAAGAATTGTTCACAGCTTAAAAAAAGAGCTTTCTTTTTTTTTCTTTAACAACAAAAAGAGGAACAATTATAATATCCCTGTCTCGTCAGAGAGCATGCAGACAGAGGATTCAGGTGCAAGTAGTGGCAGCCTTATTCAAAATAAGAAAAGGGTCAGAAAGTCCCTCCTGGTCGGCTCCGGGGAGAGACAAAGGAAGGTGGTGCATGCTGGCTGGAGAGCAGTGAAGACTGCAGGCTCAGCAGCAAAACCACTCTGAGTGGTAGATGACTGGGAATGATATCCAGCTGTGAACAGGTGAAGGTGATGAGCCGGATCACGGGTGTATATGATCAGGTTGATTAGTAGGCTGGTGATGTGAGCGCTGGAGGGAAGGAAGAAGGAAGAGAGGGCGTTACAATCTCAAATAAAAAAAAGTGGTTGTTTTACTTGAGGTTGAAAGAAAAAAAAAGAAGAGCTGTCAAATCTAATTCTGCCTTCAGTAGGTAATCAAATATAAATGCCAATACATAACTACAAGGTTATCCATCAGTTTGGAATTAACATTTTTCACATCTTCTCTTTAAATGTTTGTGGCAATGTTGATTGTTCTTGAGAATGTGCATCTCTTCATTGTTTCTCACTGAATCTGGTCAAAAAATGCATACAGATGTGTATAAACAGCAATAAAAAGTGGAATGTTTCAGACAGAAAGATTGTTGGAACACTGAGCGATAGTGTAAATCAAATGTGTTTGAAGGTTATATGTAAACTGTTCCTGCCACTTAAAACAGCTTCACTATCAAAGCACATGTGTAATTAAGAGCAATTCAGAAAAGAAAAATTCTTTTAAGTGTAGGTTTAACACGTAATGACACTCATGGTAGAGACTAAATGAAGCAAATATTAAGTCAATTAGAGCAACAAAAAATTCAGAAAGGTATTAAAAACAATTTAACAATTTCATATAAAAAAAAAAGAAGTTTACAGTTCAAGTTCAGAGCACAGTGGTTTACATGCATATCTTTAAAAAAGGATCTGAGATTTATTCATCTCAAACTGATGTACTGCTGTGGAGCAAGGCTCGTGTCACCTCCACTGAAGAGGTTTGATATTTGTCTAATTTTATCAATTTATTGAAAAAGTTTGCACTTTATTTTTTCCTTTTTTTTCTTCTCTTATCTCCCAGCGGGGGAGAGATCAATATAGAAGTGATCACTTTTGATTTGATCAAGATCTAAGAATTTCCTTGAATCAGCCTTTTCATACTGCTTTAATGACATGCAGCAGCAGTCATTTGTCCTGCTTGGTTCTACATAGTAACACAGCACTCTTGTTGGCATTATACTTTATATCATATTCAACACCATATTCAGTATGCATATAGAGGAGATGCTGCAGCCCAGCACGACTTGGACGGAATGCAACAAGATCATCTACATACATAAAATGGTTCCCCAGCATTCCACCAAACGAACAGCCGGGGTTACATGCTGTCAGTCACATAGACAGCTGATTCATGTAGAAGTTCATTAACTGGAGGGACAAGTTTCCACCCTGCCTAACACCATCACCCCCAGGTGAAACACTACCCCCATCACCCCCAGGCGCTACCATGTGACAAGTGTGACACATGATTCATTTCCTGGTGTGCATACCAGTAAGCAAGAACTGTCACGAACAGCACTCCCTGTTCTTTAAACTTAACAAATAGTCGAAGTTGCTCAATCAAATGCTTTAGAAGTATCCATAAAACACAAGAGTACGGATGGGTTGAAACTGGATCATTGTGACCATCAAGGGCCTCAGGCCTTCCAAAGTTGGTGCATTTCTGAAGTTCACAGATCCTCACCCTCCAGTTGTCTTTCTGAAGAACAGTTCAATCACACTGGGGCACTGATTACATGTGAGGATAGTCAAGACGACTTTATCTGACAACATGGAATACTTGAAAATGGATCATTTCTTCCAAATACTTGACAGAACACAGATACCAATGTTTATTTATGAATCTTTATGTGGAGGTTTCATACATAGGTAACTGTGGTATGTTATAGCTGCTTTCTAATAACTTCACAGGGTGTCACTGTGTACCCCTCGTACATCTTCACGGTTAACATCCTGCACACATGCAAAAACCCATCTGAAGTTTCAGAATGGTAGGCTACTAGTTTTAAATGTGATATATAAATTGTACTTAATGCCTATTCATGATGAAGCTATTTTTATTCAAGATGTTCTTTACGCTGTTGCATGTTGGAGATACACATATACCACACATCATAAACAAGCAAAATAATCCAACACAAAATAGACAGGCTTGTTTATTGTGATCATACACTTTACTTAAATATAATTCATCTTTGGGAAAAGTACAAGTTTCTTTTCAATAAATCTTTTTTCAATATCTTCATTCAGCTAAAACAGAAAAAGGAAACAACATTTAAGTAATTACTACAAGGAAAGTGCAGCAGTCAGTCTTTCTTTTGAGATTACAAAAATCATCATGCACTGATAAGCATAAATACAAATGCAAATATAACTATAGTATTGCAGTTTACTTGTTTTTTAAAATATACGGCCAAATTAACAGCATTAACTGAAGTCCACAGGAACCTGGTCAACCTCCGGAGACTTAACTTAAAATTAAGACAAAATGGGTCTATCACATTGCTGCAGAATATTAATGCATAATGTTTTGAGGTTTTTTTGTCTGTTTATTTCTACAAAGAAATTTAGTGCAAACAAAAACATAGAAAAAGGGACAAATACCAGTACTATAAAGCAATTATCCAGTAGCAGAACATGATGATTTACGAGTCTCATTGCTTAGCTCAACATTCCAAAAAGGTGTCATCTTTCATAAAGTCCACAGGCAAGATCATCCTTGTCAATACCACTTTAACGCATCTTTCAATTATGGTTTCACTCCACTGCAGCAGATCAATACTGAGACATCGCCATTTCATGCCTACACGTTCAGATACCGGTACACAAACAATGAGCTGCCACACTGTCCCTTCTGCAGGACTGCACAATCAAGACACATTTTTATCCATTACGCTCAAACATATGTGACATTCTAGCTTCTGTCTCGTGTGTCATGTTTTCATACACAAAAAAAAAAAAAAAAAGAGCTCGTTTACAGTTTAAGTGACAGCTATGTAGTCGGCCCTGTTTTTCCAGAATTATTTTCAGACGATAGATAAAATATAATTACACCCTAAAGTACATTATTAACATATTCATTAAAGTTGAAATCTGGTACTTAAAATTAAAATAACCAAAATGTTTTTACGAAAGAGCTAAAAGAAAAAACACACACACACAATTGTTTGGCTTCAAATTGTGTTATGTTATGTCTTAATGACACAGAACATCATGTCGCTAAACCCAGGACCTTCTTTAGTGGAACAAGTGCATCAAAAAGAGCCCATTGTATGTTTATACAAACTGTATGATGTTCAGAATTTAATTCTTTCTTTATCCCATTTGTTTTAAATATAATTCATATAATTACAATTACAAAATGAACATGGGCCAGTCACTCACAGATATTTACAAAAGAATATTTAGTTAGATGTTCGTGGCCTACAGTCACATGAGACCACGGTCTTCACAAATGGCAGCTGTTAGAGAAGAGGCCGCCTTTAACCTTGTATACATCAGTGAACAGAGAAGACAGAATTATTTTTCTACATGACAGGAACTCGGGAAAAACATTAAAAAAAACATCACGTAGTGCAACGTTTTACAAAAGCCCTAAGAAAAAAAAAAAATTAACAGAAATGTATAGATTAAAAAGAAGCCACATGTGCTACTAAAAGCTGAAATTTTGCTGTTTTGACTGAATTAGCTTATAATGGTGATAATCTTCATCCAATGCATTCTCTGCATTATTTTCCTCACAACAAAGACTTGGAGCATTAAGTGCAATGATGAAAACTTGTAAAAGAGGCAGCAGAAATTTTTCAGGGATTTCACTAAAATAAAAGTTTTTGGACTTGAATCAAAAGGTTTAATTCCAATCATAATAAGGCCAAATGTATATTTCATATTTGTATATGTAAAAAAAAATATATATATATATAAACTGATCTGTTCACAGGTTATAAACACAAATGTACATGCCGCTGGTGTGGCTTATCAATCCGCATGGAAAAGTGTCTGCGTAAATAGCCCCAAAACTCTAAATATAACCAGTTTGCAGGACATGGAGACACAAATGATCTGTATGAAAATTATAATTTAAAATGAAGTAAATTGGAGTTAGTGTTAATGCTATATGAATTCAGACAGATGAGCAATCAGACAGATTTTTTTTTCCTTCATGTATTCAGGAACTTTGTGTTGTGCCTAGAAATGGGCTGCTTTTCTAAAGCTTAACAAAAGTTCTTCTGGGCACACATCTCTACAAGCCTGCCATTCTCCTGTAGTTCTACCATGTGGGCATCATGTCTGGAAACCAGACGCGACCCAAATGCTTTGATACTTCCCAGTGGATATCATCCAGCTCATAACGGTGATCTGGAACCAGCACTTCCTCCATGATGGATAACTGTGTCAGTCTGTCTCCGCACATCTTCACAAACTCAACGAAGGCGCTGCAGGACACTTCGCACTCTCCCAGGCCGATGGCGGACAGCTGCGTGCAGCGCTGAGCGATGCGGATGAGCTCTTCGTCCAGCGGCCGCAGCCCATTGGCGCACACCACCAGTTCCACCAGACGTGAACAGGTGAGCCCGACGCGGCCCAGCACATCTTTACTGACGGAACGGCCGAAGTACAGATGTGTAACGGGGATTTCGTCACGGAAAAAAGGGCCAAACTCTTCCTCGTAGAGAAAGAAATACATGACCAGATTAAACTTGGGAGAGTGGCGTACCATGGCGTCCCAGCTGCTCTTCTTGATGCTGTGGAACTGCTGGCCTGGATTCTCACTGACCACGTCGATGCGAAGGTGCTCAAGGTGAACGTGCTTCTCTGAGGACAGCGCAATGAGGAGCTCGTCGCTCAGCAGATGATAGTTCAGAGCCAGTTCTCTCAGGCCGTGGCACTGATCTGCCACACACAGGATGCCTAGGAAAAGGAAAATAAAAAGTGGATTAGAAAAGAGACCAACCTGAAATGTGTCGAGTCATGCGTTGTGCGTCAGTGTCAGTGAAAGTGAAGAGCTACTAAGAAACTCTGAAATGTAATGTAAATATAAACTGCTTTGCAATGAAATTCACCAGTTTTCAAAGTTCTCAGCCAATAGGGGTTCTAATCAGATATGATCCAAAATCAGTCACTATGGCCTCAAGTGTTGTGTCATTTGAGGGGTTGTATGCAGTAGTGTACTCCATAATGTATTTCAGCATCTCTGTGTTCCCCATACCATCAAAACTAAATATACATATGCAAACATGTAGAAAGGCCTGTTAGTGAGGTTCGCGCCAGCACTAGCATGTCTAGGTCTACCCATCTCGGTCCACGCAAACAAACAGGTGACTGGGGAATAAAAACCAAGGAAAGAATTTCACAATCTGAAATCACAAGCAAGAAACTTCACGTTCATCAATCCAAACATTAAAATAGCAGTCAGTTAAAACCTTTACCCTGGAAAGTGTTCTCTAAAAACTTTGTGGCTGTATTTTGCATTTAAATCTAGATGATAACGGCATCTACTTTAATCAAAATACACATGTTCACATGTATAGAGTCCAAAATATTTGCCACGTCAGATGCAAGATTTCCATTCGTCATTAGCAAATCAACTTTTTGCTCATTAGAATTTGTTCACAATTATCTCTTTCCATTCCTCTTTTTTTTAGTAGAGCTTCATCTTGTAAATGTGAATAGAATACTAACTAAAGAATGATTAGTTGTTAGTCAATACCATCAATACAATCCTTAATTTGTTCTATCAGTACCTGCAGGTGAAACATGAGGGCAGCTGCTCATTTTCAGCAGCTTGAGCGTGTCACTATTGTTGGCCACTAGGATTTTGAGAGAGGGGTCATCAACAGGTGTGTCATCGATCTTCAGGGAGGACAAGGATTTGGAGTTGACAAAAACCACCGTCAGTGCTGAGATGAAATGAGACTGTTGGACAAAATGCAAGAAAGAGAAACATTTAGTGTCCTGCAGGGCCAGCTTTATTAACCAAGAGAACAAGGAACTGTAGATATTCATTTTTTCGAAATGAAATACAACCACAGAGCAGACATAGCTAGCGAATGTTAGATAAATCCCCTGTATGTTTCCGTTACCATCCCCAGCATCAGAAGAAATATCTGTTGCAAGATATTTTTCTGGATTTATGTAGTTGGCTTTTGTGCAAACCAAAATATTTATTAATCAAACAGCTCAATTATTTATCACAATTTCAAGGATCAACTTTTCATTTTCTGTGTGACTATAAAAAATAAAATAAAATAAAATAAAATAAAATAAAATAAAATAAAATAAAATAAAATAAAATAAAATAAAATAAAATAAAATAAAGCAACCATGCCAATATGCAGCCAGGTAACCATATGTAAGATTCAGAAACAAAAGGCTGACAATGACATTTTAAACTGAAAACCCTGGAGTTCTTAAATTATAGACCTTCCTGCAGGCAACTGGCATCAATCATTCAAGCTGCATGCAGACATTCGTCAAAAATCAGAGCCACAAGGAGCTCAGTTGTCACATCCCTCCAGGCTCACCTTGGGCATCTCCATGAAGCTGGGCCTGGCTGTGGAGATGAGCCCCAGAGTTTTCAAAGAACAGTTTACTAGCTGGGAGAGTATGTCACAAGCTGCCTCTGCGGACTCTCTGCTGCTGTCCACCTGCACAACACACAGAGAAAATAAAAACAAGAGTGCACCTCATTGCATTCTCATTTTCATCACTATGACAACGCCTGACTTTCCTTCATACCTTAAAGCTGACAAACTGAAGGTGGTCAGAGTGTCTTTTGATGATCTGTTTGATGAGTTCTGGGTGTGTGGCCTTCAGATAGGAGCTGGCTGGCTGATTCAACTCAAACTCAAAGCAGCGCCACAGCTCGGGCATGTGGAAGGCCTGATTCCAGCCTCGACAAACCTGCAGGTGCAACGAAAATGATTCACGTCAGAAAATTAGGGAAGTCTGTCAACCTGTACAAAAACTCTTTTGGTTTTTTTTCTTTAAAAATTTATAATCCTTTGACAGGCAGGCAAAACATGACCTGGGGAAAACAGAAAACATTTAACCTTTGTAACTGCAGCAAAAATGGCCAGTATATAACCTGCAGGAACAAAAAAACTCACACTGTCGTTAAAAGGTATTTTCCTCTGCTCTAATTATTATACTATATTCTTATACAAGTATTTGATAACTGCTGAGTGTGTGTGGATTACTTCATTTAAGTTAAATCCCCAAACTATGACACTTAACTTCTCAGCAGTAGTTAAGGTAAATGAATGACAATGTTGTCCATATGAAAAAGTAACATTTAGCCTGTAATATGTGCAATGTGGGTAAAATCCACTGTAATAAATGGCACAAGATCTCTCTGGATTGCATCTAAATCTGTTTTTCCCCTGCAGCTGACTGGTTCATTCGACAATGAGACATGAAACAGCCATTACTCAGATGAGAAAAACAAACAAACAAAAAAAAAACAAAAAAAAAAAACAACAAGCAGTGCGTTTGGAATGGTGCAGGAAGGGCCAATACTTTTGTCGAGCGTGTTAAAATGAAGCATAGCCTACCAAAGGGTTTTCTGGAGTTCTGCTGTCTTTGCGTTATTTTCCATGCACTCCAGAGGCATGACTACCGAGCAGCTCGTACACGAACAAGTTTAACAACTTTTATTGCTCTGCTAGATTCCTTCATCTCCAGCAAACACATTGCATTGGCACGATTACACATCTGCGCCACTTTAAAATGACATAAAATTCAGGCGTGCACTTGATTTGTCAAAGAGATATTTACAACCTTTCCAATTTAGACAGCAACTAAAGTAATGTCGGACTGCAGTTGGAGTGTAACAAGGTGATGATTCTGTCAGACATGGGATGAGGGAAAGCTTATTATACACATCATTTAACTTAAAGCTAAATCTCAAAATAAATAATCATGCAATGAGTAAGCGTGCATTATTTTTTCCCTGAATCTTACACTGAAATAAACTCACAGTGCTGTTATCCAACACCAGATATGAGACCATTCAGAGCAAGAAGTAAGCTGCTATAATAAACACATCTTCCAGGCAAATACTGTCCATGAGGAGCTGCAATAAAATCATCATTATGAATAAGATACCTGAGAAGCGTACGCCCTGTCCAGCAGAGGTAGGTACTGGAAAATGTGAAGCAGGATCTCCTGTGGCAAACGCTCCCACCTGGCTCCCTCCTCTTCCAGCCCTTCCTCCTTCCTCTGCTTGTGAGACCGTTTGAGAGTCTTCTGGCTCCCATTACTGGGTCCACCTCCATCCTGCTGTTCATTCTCCTGGAGACCTCGTTTCATCCTGGATAAACAGAGGAGTTGGGCCAAGATAACAAAACTTTATTCACTTGACATGCAGCATGTTTATCTTTTTTACTGAGTCTGCAGTCCCCATCTGTGAGGCTGATAGTTGTTATGAATCTACTAATTCTTTTACCCATGACTGCATTAAAATGCTATTATTTAATTTAATTGATAAATTACTAAAATACTCATGCGCAGTCATTTTTAAAAATAATTTATTCTCTCATTCCAGACGTCATCCTATCAAAACCGAAGGTTAAAACCTTGTTCAAATGTGACTGAGATTTATATTTTATTGACAAATAATCCAAATGTACAACTGTGAAAAACAAAGATGAGCATTAAGGGGATCCATTACTGTTGGACTGGGAGACCAAATAAACAGTAGAACTATAGCCCAAAAGACGTTTTTATTATCTTAAATTAATTCATCTTGAAGAAATCCTACTTGATCTTATTATTTTATATGGTAGAATTATGATAATCTACACTCCTGTTTCAATAATGAGGTGCTTCATTAGCTCTGTCAGTGAAAACATTGTGCGTGGAGTCCACGCCTCCCTCTGCTTCCACACATTACATCTGCTGTCATACTGGTTTAAAACTCACAGGTTGAAAGTTAGATAGCATCGACTCAAATCTGTTTGTGCACATTTATGGTTATAAAAGTCGCGGTGTTGGTGACACTAACCCAGAGTTAGTGGGTTAATAAGAGTTAGCTTAACCCAATCCAACCATGGCTGTTGCTATTAGCCAGTAGTAGCCAGTTTATTTAGACCAACAATGACAAAAACAAAAGAAGTAACAGAATAAACCAATAGAAAAGTAGCTTACTTGTTTAACTAATCTAACTTTTACGAATTTATCCCTGCCATCGCCTCACCTGGCTTTCACCTCCACCGTGGGTTGTTTGTTTAGAGGTAATCAGTCAACGTCAACCGGGACCGACACAAGAAAACTGCGTTCGAGCTGATCGACCGATCAAACACATTGGACCATACGACAGTACGGTGAGATGGGAGGTTAACAAACACCGACAGGAGGCTTTCAAATGAAGAAATCCGTTTGTGTCTTCCCGAAGCCTGACCTCGTTTCGCTTCACAACTCTGCCTCGGGACTTTACTCGTCGCTAAAGATGGCGCTTGTTGTGTGTTGTTGTGCGGAGTAATCATTGGGCTGCGGTTATAGTGAACGATCAGCAGGGGGAGCTGTTTCGCTCATATCAAGAGACAAATTGAGGAGCAACACTGTCATAATAAAAAAAATAAAAATAAATGTAAAATAAATGACCATATTTTTAAAAATAAAAAGATTTTACGAAGTAACAAAAGTTGCAATTCACCCCTCATGTCCTGTCTAAAAGAACAGAGCAAATTCCCATCGAGTCCCATGTTTTAAACAGTTAATCTCACAGAAAAAACAAACATGTTTACAGCCTGGTTAAAAAACATTTTAAATTTAACAGGTTATATTTACCTTGTGTAATGTGATTTATTTATATATATATATATATATATATATATATATATATATATATATATATATATATATATATATATATATATATATATATATATATATATTCATTCATTCATTCATTCATTCATTTTCTGAACTGCTTAATCCAATTCAGGGTCGCGGGTAAGCTGGAGCCTATCCCAGCTGGCTTTGGACGACAGGCAGGGTACACCCTGGACAGCTCGCCAGTCCATCGCAGGGCCACACAGAGAGACGAACAACCACTCACGCTAACACTCACTCCTAGGGGCAATTTAGAGTAACCAATTAACCTAACATGCATGTCTTTGGATGGTGGGAGGAAGCCGGAGTACCCGGAGAGAACCCACGCATGCACGGGGAGAACATGCAGACTCCACACAGAAAGGCCACTGACCAAACCCCTCCCCAGCCAAGGAACCAGTGACCCTCTTGCTGTGAGGCCACAGTGCTACCCACTGTGCGATTCGACTTATATGCCTTTCATATATATATATATATATATATATATATATATATATATATATATATATATATATATATATATATTTTTAGCTGGCTAACAGCGTCGTTTAGCTTTAGCCTGCCTGCTTCATTGGGTTAACCATAGACCATACAGTCTATGGGGTTAACTCAGTTAGCTCTTAGCTTTAGGCAGGCTAGAGTTTGATAGATGTCAATCACTCCCACACTCATAGTCCTCTCTCAGCACTACCTCTTTGCCTATTTTTGTCTTTTCCAGGAGCAACAGCATGGGTATGGGTGGGATGTAGGCCTCTGGAGGATGATTTTGGAGAGTGGGCTTGCATGGGTTAAGATGTGGATGTGTATGTGTGTGTTGGTGTGTGCGTGTATATCATGATGATGGTAAGTATGTGTGAATGTACTGGTGTGTGTGTGTAAGCGAAGAGGGACTGCAGCAAGTCCTCGGGTGGTGGTGTCCCTGTGCGTGTGGGAGCTGTGGGCCTTTGGTCTGAGGTCTCTTTCCGCAGCCCCTTCCCTTCCCTGCCTTCCCACCCCCTTTGCGTGTGGTCGGTTGGTGCCTTCTGGAGCTGGTGGCGGCTCTCTGGTTTAAGTTGCTGGAAGCTCTGGTTGTTGAGGCTGCTGCCCCTGGCTTGTCCTGGTCCTTCTGGGCCCCAGGAATGGGGGGCGTGCCTAGTGCCACTGGCGGCTCATCTTCTGGAGGAAAACTCACTTCCATCTGGACAAAAATCCCCAGACCCTTCTCCTTCCTGGCTCTCCATCACACACAGGTAGGGCTTTGGGAGGTGGGCATGGTGTGCTGGGTGGTGAGAAAGGCTATCAAGGTGGTCTTGAAGCACCCGGTATCGGCTCACCTCCCAGTTTTAATCACATTTAGTCACCACAACACAAAAACACGAACAACTCATGGACAAGTTTTGGGGGGCAGGTCATGCAGTGTACGGCTGGTGGGGCTGCTTAGGCGGTTCCTCTCCCAACACGGTGTGGTTACCCCCCTCAATTTTAATTGCAATTAACAGACACTTCACAATCATTCATTAACGGGGAAGGAGGCAGGGGCGATGGGGTCCTCTCAGGGGTTAGGGCGGGGGTTGCTGTCCGATAGACCTTGGCCTTGGCTGGCTTGGCTGGGAGAGGGCGCGGCTGGCCCTGGGGGGTGCCGGGTTGGCTGCATCTGTGGGGGTGGAGGGGGCACTGGGGGTGGTGGGCAGTGGTCATCGGGGCCTTGGTCAGGGCCTGCCTGCCCTCTGTCCCCCCAGGGCGTCTCACACAGGGCATGTTAGAAAGGAGAGATGAGGGTGACTGTGAGTGAATGGGTGAAGTTGCAAATGGAAGGTGAGAGGTGTGTGTGTGTGTGTGTGTGTGTTGTATTTAGAGATAAATTTTTGTCATCCTACAGAAAAAAAATCTGCATGAGAAACTCAAGTTTGTGAATGTGTAGAAAAAGAATCTTCATGTTTGGTTTTTTAAAAAGTATCTGAAAGAACAAACAAAATGCTACCATGAATGTCTTTAAAAAGAGAAACTGCTGCAAGCCTGAAATTGCAGAACAGATGCCTGAATTTTGACCCTTTATTTACAATTCTATCTGACTGCATGATGACAAATCAAAGAGTCCAATCAGGGAGCAAATATCTTCCTGTCCTTCCACAAATGAGCTCTGAAAGGGTAGTAGGGGATACAGTATAGTTTTAAGACTGATGGTAATGCTTTGTGTCTCAGTGGCTGTGATAAAACAAAATTACATTATCTCTTTCTGTCTCTCTCTCCCCCTCTCTCTCTTCAAACTGCCACTTTCGTTTCTGAACTCGTTTTCCTCCAACAGGCTTCAACAGCACTTTAATTCAAAGGTAGCTAACACTGCAATGCAGTTTGGACATCCAAATATCACCCATACAGAGAGATGGTTAAATGACATTGTATGTTGCATTATGATCAAGAAAGTCTAATATTGTTGTGAAACAACACATAAAAGTGCATTACTTCCGTTAATCACTGGGCTGCCACTGTCTACCCAGTGAAAGTTGGGTGCAGGGGCGTTTTAGGAGCATCTAGAACCCAGCTCCTCCAGGCAGTTGGAATGATGAGAGCAGGCCTGAGGAGGTCCATCAAGGAGGGGAAGAAGGCAAGCTACTGGTTGGAGGAGGGACACTTGTTGGGGTCCATTAGTCCATTAGCCCTTCAACCACTGCTCCCCCACAGGAAATGTTCTGGTTTAGGGGACAAAAGAGCTATGATGGGTGGAACCAGCTGAGGACCCTGCAGCTGCCCAAAGAAGATCTGCAAGAAGTCTGGTGGGCATAGATGCCAAGCAGATCCACCACCATCTGTATATCGTAACTGGTAGGCTTGTTTGTTATTTGGTGCATTATTTCACTGATTATCTTGGTTTTGTGGAGCGTAATCAATTGATCCCACTGGTAAACAACTCTTCCATTGCCAAGGAACTTCATCATAACAGTCTTGAAAGAGTCCGAAGTAAACAGAGCAGTGCAGCCTCTGAAACAAACAACATTAAAAAATGTTGGATTCAAGTTATAAGTAGTGCTTTGCCAAAGTCTCGAGTCCCCCTTTTTTTAAAAATATTTTCCTTCTGAAAAGCCAGACATTCTTGTGATCTTATAACGTGACTTTGAGGAATAATTAATTTGTAGCCTTATTACTCTTTCTGTTGAGTGCTTGTGTACTTGAAGCACTTTACTAACCTAGGAATTATACATGGGGAAATATACTGTTAGCATACAAGAATAAAAGTTGTCATTTATTTAATCAACTGACATCTAAATTACATTTTAGTGTTTTGGCTTCAAAGATATGTTAGATAGCATCATCCCCCTCTCTGTCTTAAAAGATGGTCCAGTGTGTCCTTTCTTGAAAGAGATGATAAAGCACTGAAACTTATTTCATTACCATTTAGAGAATTTAGTCATATTCTAATATGGCTGAATAATTTGTCATATTAAAGAAGCTTCTTCAGCAGGTTTTTATTCTGAAATATTTACCAGACAGCCGTAAAAGTGAAGCAAAGTAGTAGTGAAGTAGAGAAGTACAGTACGGCAACCCATAAAGTTCAAGTAAAATATGCAAAATAATGAAAATGAAACACTTGAACAAACCATGAAGGTAAAAAGTGACAAATTTGATTAGGAAAATCTATCAGAAAGAAACAACCAACAATGAAATGACCCAAACGAGTTTAAAAACAGAAATATCACAAATAGCTTCTTTACGGTTTGTTTGTGCCTCTTTCAGAAAGTTTTCCTACTAACACGTGTAGATTGCAGTATTACTAACACCCAACTCATACATGTAGTATTTTAGTACTTCGGGTCAAAGAATGCCATTGTCAAACACTGCAACAAGGAATAAAACATAAAATCTGGAGCTAAATTTGACATTCATCTTTACTTTTATTAAAATGGGACGGTTTTACAGGTTTACCCTCCAGTCATATTGGCATCTATTTAGAAAGCAACAAATAGGTACAAATGCAGTATGTACATACCACTTTACATATGTTTATAAAATACAATAGCAGGTTTTATACATTTTTTTTCTATTTTATGATTATTTGAAGCCATGATGAAGAAGCCTCAACAAGCTACAATTACACTCTTCAGACGTTAAGATGACATGAATAAGCTGTGACTTTTGGCCATGGCAGGTGAGTCAAACACGATCAAGTTTCCATGTTGGATAAACATAATGTTCACACAAAGTTACAAAAATGCACTGCACTTGGTCAGCTTCAATAACACAACCACCAGAAAAACAAGCAGTGAGGTGTGTGTTTTTTGTTTTTTTTTTTAAATAACCTTCTATCAGGTTTATTGAACATAAAGAAAATGGCTGCAGTGGTACAACCTGACAACACAAATGTAAGTTTAGTTGCACATAAAAACGGCATCTAGTGGCTTGACTGGCGAGTATTTGCTGTTTACAGCAGGTCGAAAACAATCCTGTTAATAGTTTTGTCATTTTTCCATAATGCACCAGTCGCCATTGTAAGTGACATATTTTTCAAAGACACACAGCCTCTCACAGTCAGAATCTTTTTGCAAACTATCATCTCAGGCAGATATTTAGTATCATGTGCTTGTGTAAGACTGGACATGCAGTTTAGCAACATAAATATATTCCGTCTGTCCAAGGGGAATATTTATGAATTTCAAGCTGGACTTTGTTTTGTGACAAAGTGTTGTGCAATGACAAGCCTATAAAGAATTTCGGAGCTTCTTTATGATAGAAAACAGCTGACCACCATTTCTTTCCATTTTTGATACAGGTTTCATGAATAAAAGGTTAAAGCCATAACTCCAGCACCCCAGAGGAGGCAGTTATGAAAGCTAAGATGTATTAAGTCGTACCGCATGTTGTAGGGCCATCAAAGTTGTGGATGATGAAAAGTTTGGTTTTCTGAAATTGTGAAGCATTAAAATTCAAAAAGGTTTAGAGGTTGGGTTGTATGATGCACTATTGTCTTTTGTTGGTTCCATCGGAACCACTTCAAATGAGGTCCTCAGTCTTATTGCAAGATGCTACAGACTGAGACACAAGTCTAATTATTCATTACAACGTGAAACATTGTAATGCAAGAATTAAAATGATTATTCAATGTGTATGATATGAAAACAAAATTAATAAGAATGAGCAGGTTTGCAGGATTTCCATTTCAATACATTTTCATAGCATTGAGTAAAGTGAACATAGAACTTAAACATGAACTTATCGCCATAAATTTGCAGTTCATTCAGTCTGGACCACGTTGCACATTACTGCCATCTTGTGGTCAAAGACGTTCGTACAGCTTTACAACGTCCTAAAAACGTGAAAGCTGTATATATATATATATATATATATATATATATATATATATATATATATATATATATATATATATATATATATATATATATATATATATATATATAAATATATATATATATATAAAAGAAAAACTGGTTCACACACGGACAATAAAAATGAGTTACATCAGTCTCAATGAAAATAATTCTGTTTTGTGGAAAGTCCTGCTGAGGATTTTAGCTTGATCTTTTCATGCCCTACCTTCGTATCAACTTCCCACATTCCTAAATGTTAAATGACTAAATTAAAGTATTTATAAGCACTGGGTATTGAGTGAGTTGGAAAAAACTGGCTTAGTCTAACCTTATTACAAGTTTGCACACATGCTTACTTATTTTTTCTGCATATCTTGCACGTCAACTGTATCCTTCCTCTTGGACACAGATGACAGCAAGATGAGTTGTTTTCTTAAACTTCCCCTTTAAGTAGTTTCTTAAGCAGAGTTGTTCTGGGATTTTTTTCTGTTTGGGATGAACGTCATATTGGAAACTTCTCAGCCCAGCTTGGATTTGTAGTGGGGAAAAATTCTGCTTATTATTTGGGAATAAGTTTGCATCAATAGTTGCACCAACAGGTGTTTTCTTATACAGATTTTTGAGCCATGCTGCTGAATCCTGAAATTAAGCTTCAGTCTTTAATGTGCGGCCAGCATCAAATCACTAAAACTCCTTTTTATCTCAGATAACAGCTTCTAAACAAAGTAAGATGCACATGAATGTCTTGAGTGTCCATTATAAATAACAAACACTTTATATTTAGTTACTATCATGGCTCTTTAAGAACATTTTTACACTGCGGCAGATGTGTAATCTAAAGTCCAGTAAATACTGGTGTTCTTTTAATTTATCTCAAAATCTGATTTATTAATTATTAAGGCAGTTCCCAACACCTGAAAGCCATCAGATTCAATTAGAGCAAGATTGAAGTATTAACATGCCTCACGTGCATGGAAACACTTGTTGCATTGAGGTTTTTAGCATCAGATCACTGCATTCTATCAAACTCAAATATCCCACACCTCAATCTAAGACAAATGTAATTATTTTAAGCTGAAACAGTTTCCACAGAAGGGTTTTGTTGTATACTGTTCTGTAAGTGAACTGGATGTAATCTGGCCCCCCCCAAACACATTTCAATGGCAGTTAAAAAGCAGAAGTGCAAAAGCCTTACATTTAAGCCTCAAAAGGCAAACAAAATGTAAGTAACCGGTCCAAGCTGCAGCCTTTAACCTGCATTTACATGTATAGAGCTTTACTAACCATCAGCAAGACTTCATACAGATGTTTCATTCATGATACAGGGCGTAAGGTTTCCAACTCTTAAAACATGTTAAAACGAATGAATCTGGATCAAAATGTTGCTTGTAAGTCAGTAACTGACACAGACAAATACTGAACAAACAGCTGAAGGGGGAAAAAGCAGCTGCAGTGAGACCAGATCAGAGGGACACATGGAAAAACCTTTTCATGCAGAACTGATAACTCTTTGTTGTATTTTAAGTTAAACCTTAAAACTGCAATACACATTTTAGGGACAGTATGGATACAATGACTCGATCAGACCAAAAATGTAGAAGAAGATTTAGCATTACTCCATGCTTTAGAAAACAATTGCAACAGGATTCAGACATTGTTTGATCTGTTGTTAAAAGTGTTTCAGATTTAGGTTGACAACCATGAGAGCAAAGAGAGGACGGGCAGAAAACTCAACTGAGCTCAAAACCTCAAGTCTGAAAATGGGACATAATTGTAGCACATGAATAAATAGCTGAAATAATTTGTCTCTCTCGACACATTCATCTAGATCAGCTTGCTTTGCTTCTCTGAAAATCAACAGCAGATTCAACTGTGGAAATGGAGAAAAAAAAAAAAAAAAAGAAAGATGTGTGCTTCTAGTTCTCCCCACAGCGTCCTCTTGTGGCTTCGTGCCTCTGGTCACAGATCAGAAGACAGTGTGAAAGGTCTTTTTTCACGTATGGTTAGTGCTATTAGTTAACTGTCTCTTTGTGGGAGAGTCTCTAACTCTCTGTGCGACACAGTGAGTGTGGACAGGCACTCCTCCCGGCAGACACACCACAGCCGGATCACTGAAGGTGTTGTGGCACAGGCGGCATCCCTTCTTTTCTGACACAAAGATGGGCTTCTTACGCGCTTTCAACTGAAGGGAAACACATAAAAGCTGCAATAAGTTAAACCAGTAATGAACACTTAACTTAATAACAGTAATAAAAAATTATTAAAAAAAATAAATAACCCCCACGTCTCTCAATTCAAATTATATTTAAGCTGATAAGTTCACATAATGTGATCATATGAAACATTTGATTAAAGAAAACATTTAAAAAAACAAAACAAAACAAAACTCTGCTCTAAATGATTTATAAACTGCTTTAAATGAGGAAATTAGAACAACAAATTAAATTCTATAATTCAACCCTGCCCGGTCAAAGAAGACGGCATCTTGCTAAACAGTGTTCTACTTCTTGCACATCTCACCCGGTCATGCAGCATCTGAACGTTTTCAGAGTGTGCGAGCCCCAGAGTGATCTGGGAGGTGCGGCAGGCGTGCATGCTGGCTCTGATGGCACGGTTCAGAAACGGACGCAGCAGCTGTAGCGACCAGCCTTCGGGGAGCATTCGTAGGACGCGGACAGCGTCAAACACCTCGCCGTGTCGATTTAAGAGATCCACAGCGGCCATTTCCAGCTCGCCGCTGTCTGCTGCAGTTCCTGGAGGGTTACCATCAAGATACACCCCCAAGAGTAGGTGAAAGAGTTGCTGCCGATAAGCAGAATCTCGACTGGATGAGGCCCATATGCAGAAGGCCTCGGCGGACGGGAAGTCTCTGAGTTTGTGCACCAGTATGTGCAACGCTTTGTCATGTTCCTCTAATTTTCCATACAGTGTTGCACGTTCGAGCAGCAGCTGGTCACAGTTCTCCATTTTACCTAAACAAAAAAATCACAACACATCCAAAGTGTACGTTTACAAAACTCCCACACTGCACAAAGATCACGTAAAAAAGAGACATTTTCCAGATCAGTCAGACAGACATATTTTTCTTACCGAATAGAAACTGCACACGGTATAAGGTGGACTCCCTGAGCAAGGCTTGCAGCCTCTCTCTGGCTTTGGTCAGCTGCTCCTCATCTGTTGGTGACTCAGACAGCAATGACAAGACCCTCTCCAGGTACAACGCAGCCAGGTGTGTGTGGAACTTCTCCTTCTGTATCCAAGAACAGGACAAGAAAGTTCGTAGTCATCAATTAGACCACAATGAAGTGTGCCTTATTGATGAAACACTTAAAGTGAAGGTATTTCATTATTTCATTTACAGATTACGTTTCAGGATCGTGCAGACAAGATAAACTTTACTAAATGCACACAGAACATGGTTTAGGATTATAGGAGGAAGTCTGAGCTGCTGAGTATTGTGTACTTTCATGTGGTAAATAATAAAACTGTTGTGGTTTGTGAATTTATCCAAAACAATGCTGTTCAACAGTTTTGGAAACTGTTACTGCAGTGAGATTCCTTTTTATAATGTTCGCTACCCTGCATGAATGTTAGTGCTTTATCAACCAAAAAGTTACTTCTTAGATTACAATTAAGGCGCAAGATGCCAGAGTTGGCTTTGTGTCTGCAGCTTTTTGGCTGGTTAAAAGACTGCAAGAAGTTAACATCTCTGCTCTGTTTCAATATTCTGTTCAACATTCCTGTCACTCTAGATGTGATATCGCTGTGTGCTGCATTGTGACACACTGCCTTAAAATCTTAAGTTTGTCAACATAAATGTGATCACAACTCGAATCTGTTTTACAGCAGATGTAGCTGAAAGATATGGTACCTGCGTGTAGACAAACACCAAAGCCGCTGCCTCCTTCTTTCTTTCCGCATTGTCTATGCCAGAAACTGTTTTTATTCTGCTTACTCTACCTGCATTTTTTTCTCCAGCACAAGATGCTCCAAGTAGAAAAGCAGAGCCTGGTTATGTTTTCCCAGGTATGCGATGACGTCACTCGGGTTCAGCTCTGATGCATCATTACTAAAGGGTCTCTTTGTAAAGATCTGGATACCTATCTATAAAGAAGGGGGAAAAAAGGCAAGACATCACAACTACAGCTTTACGAATTTGTGCAAAATGTGGGGGAAAAAAAAGTTTATTATCTACAGTTACTTGATGAAGTTATAACTAGAACTTATATACATTTTACTGGAAAATGAAACATTTTAATCAAGGTTTTCTTTTTTCTACTAATATCAAAACCACACTAAACCGTGCACCAGCTCAGATAGGAGATTCAGCAATAGTCATTTCCTTGTTAAGACATCTGTGGATACTGTCAAAGTGGCAGATTGGATGTTTCAAAAATCAACTTTCTGCTAGGGCTGGGCGATAGTAATATCCCAATATTTTTATGGCATGTCACGATATACGATATGAATCTCGATACTTACCTTAGCCTTGAATTATTGCTTTGGTGCATACAAATCACATCAGTGAGCTGATTTTGTGTCTACATTAAAATATAATTGTTCATACTGCATTAAGATATGCTGATTTTAAACATTCATGCCAAAAGGATGAAATTGTAACAAAGCAAATTGATCAAAACCGTATTTTTTTAACACTTAAAGCAGTGGCAGAAACATGTCATTTTAAATTTGTGGTACTACTACCTTTTGCGGCGACACTTTTGCCACATACTTTGCATACGACAGTTGTTTGGTCAACATCCCCTCTCTCTCTCTCTCTCCGGTATCCAAACCACCGGCAGATGATGGATCCTGTACTATTTTTTCCTCTTCGGAACAAATTCTTCCTCCTCCATTTTTTGTAACTCGCGCTGCTACCGGAGCTCTCTGCTACAAAAGCTGCTACACGCTGCCTCTCATGACGTAGCACGTAGCTCACGTTATGTACGTAACTAGGTGCACTTGCTTTAACTCTCTGTGCAAAGCGGTGCAGAGAGTCGAGGAGGAGGGAGAAAACCTCTCCCGCAGCTAAAAACAACTGTGTGACAACAGGATACTCAAATATGACGAATATAGGCATTTTCTATATCCCACAGGGAACTAGCCACGATATCTCGAGTATATTCGGTATAACGCCCAGCCCTACTTCATACATTAACAAGAGCAGAAGTACATTTTTGGGTAACTTACAGTGGGATCTTTCCGCAGGGCCCAGTCTGCATACTTCCACACAAGGTCCAGATTGGAGGTGGAGCAAAGAAAGTCCACAATGTACTCAAAAAGGTCAGATCGTGTAGAGTCCTGCAGGTCCCCATCCACCACGCGGATCCACAACTAATGGAAAAACAGAGAAAATGTGCTCAGTTCTGGCTCAGATTTGGCAGTGAGAACTAAGAGAAACTGCAGCGATACACACCTGAAGGGCTGCCGAATCTTGACCGTTGTAATGATACAGCAGCCCGAGTGCAAAATATCTGCGAGAGAAAAAGACTGAATGAATCTAAGCTTATCCTTCATAATTATATTTTTGCACAAACTAATTAAATTGGCTTGACGAAACTGGACACAGTGTTACAGCACTAACGGGGTGTTAATTAACAGCGGAGGATAATGAATAGTATTTACCCAACAAAGCTCCATCTCATACTGTTCCCAGAGGAATTTGTCCATTTTAGGAGTGTAATAATTAATTAAAATTATACCAATCCCCAAAGTCATCCTCAACTGTAAATTTATATGCCAATTTTCAGTTTCAAACATGCTCAAAGTGAGATTAAAGATTTATTATTAAATATTAAAATGGTTTACAAATGCTCTAAATCAGAGTACATGTTGAATTTAAGAGATGTTGTTGAGCTGTTAATAAAACACTGGAACTAACTGGCTTTTAAAGCAGACTAATCGTTACAGATATTTCTTTTCATTCAAAGTCCTACGGGAATACACACTTGTGATATTTTTCCAGCCATGGGATGCTGTCTGCTAACACGCAGGCATTGTCTGAAGCTAGGAGGTCTAAAAGGCTGTCGTGATCCTGCTCGGCATAGAGCTTTAACAGTGCTGTGTCCACATCCTCTCTGCAGCCGTTCACCACCTCTGTGCTCCGTACCTGTGTACAGAGGAGTGAAGAATAAATAAAGTCGCAAAAACTTTAGCGGTACTTGGTACTGCAAGTGAATTTTTAATCCAGTTACCTCTCCCAAATAACTGATCAGGAATTTTTTGCATCGTAGCACTTTTTCCTGGTCACCCTGTGCCAGATGGTTGAGATCTGCAAACTCATGGAGAGGAGGGTGGCAGCGGGTGAACGAGGAGGAAGCTGGTAGCAGTAGTGGGTAGAGAGATATCAGCTCCCGCACATCCAACTGACCCTTCCTGAAAATGCAAGATTGCAGAAATCACATGCAAGTGAAGAAATAAAAGTCTTAGAGGCAAGAATAGTGTTATGCACAACTGTAATTTCCATTTCTATCAGTGTGGCAGAAAAGATGCAATTAAAATAATAAATAAAATAATTATGATAAAGATACAAACAAAGACAAAACCAACATCTTAAAAAAATAAATAAATAAAAAATAAAAAATAAAAAGAAAACCATTTACAGAGACATTTATGCAATTACAAAAGTGTGAAGATAATTAAAAATATCAGTGACTAAAAAGGAAACAATTATGACAAAATGATAGAAATATTTGCACAATATCCTGAGATATACTGAACCATCTTGGGCTACAAGTAGTGATTTTAGAGAATTACAAAAAAAAAAAAAAAAACTCTTTTACAATAACAAGCTCTAATGTCAGCTTTCTGCATGAGTCATGCTCTGTAGACTGATGCAATAAGACAGTTTAGTCACATAACAGACACAGCTCAGGAAAAGCTGGGACACCAATGAACTCAGATTCACCTGAAATGTTCTTTAGCTTCCAGAAACTGAAGCTCTCCGAACTGTATGAAACCAGCCTGCTGGAGGATTCTTTTGTGCAAAATCTGAAACAACACAAAGGGCTAATATTTATACATTTATATATACTGTGCTTGTAAGTTCATAGATCCACTGGAAAGAGTGTCTCACATAAAATGTCTCATCTTTACTTCAAACGTTAAAATGATAATGGATCTCTGTTACCTACCTGGAACTTGTCTTTGGGAATATTTCTCTGTGCTCCCTCTGTGAGGATGAGGGCCTCCTCCACTCTGTGACTGGCCAGTAAGTCTTGTATCTGTCTCTCCAGCGGCAGAGGTACAAGGACGTACACAGCCTTAGTGGAAGCTAGCATGACTTTCCCTATAACACACAACGCTCGCAGGTTAGACTGGGACTTTTTCCCGCAATTTTCTTTTCTTTTTTTTTTTTTTTTTTATTAAATCCTGGCACCGCTTCATTCTAGTAAGACTACTACTTTTACACAGTAACCTTAAAAATTAGCTGTCAACAGAATACGGTACATCTGTGTAACGTATTCTGATATGTTCCATCAACCTAAAGGAAACCAAGCAACTTGAAACCCTCCTGAGGACATTTAGCTTAAGAGTTTGATTCGGGCACATGGGAACACAGGCTGCTCTTTAAGTCACCTCTTTAAATCACCTCTGTGCATCTGCGTGAAGAACAGCATTACTTACGCGTCTTATCCTTTTAAGCTAACCCAAATAATATCACTGCCATACAGAAGTGACAGAAGGAAAAGCTCACACAGCTTTCAGCCACTTTGTCAGAGGGCTCTGCTTGGTCAACTGGACCAAAGCAATAAGTTCTTTCAACTATTATTTATTAACCTATACTTTTGTATAACATTTACAAAAACTATAAGAAACACTGAGTGAAAACATCTGAACACTTGAAGTTGAACTAGCAACCAAATGCACAAGAGACCTAAATCTGTGCTTTGACAATCAGTTGTCGGGTTGAGGCTGCAGGTTTTTAAAGAATTAAAGATGTGTATCAGTGAGGTGATAAAACCACAACGTACTGCCACAAATAACATTTGATGTCTTTTGAGTTGATCATTTACGAAATACAACCGATTTTACTCAGAGACTGTGTATATAAATGGTCAAACCCTCAGACTTTGTTGTGGCTCTGGTTAAGTTTAGGGTTTGGTATTCAGCAGACACAGAAATGGTTATTTTTGGGCAAGTGAGTGGAGTTGGAGAGTAATTTGTGAAATCTGAACAAAAGCGCAAGCGAGCACTTTGATTAAATAATGACTTCTTTCCACAGGGACCACCAGCAATCAAATCTATTAGCTCAGCTACAGTTAGCTAGCCAAGACCCCTTCTTTTCTAGAGCTCATGTCGGATGAGATGACTCAAACCAAGCAGAAGTGGCTTTCTAAAAAGGTTCTTATTTTTCATTTAGAAGCATTTTACTGACAAAAATGCGAAACAGATGAAGCCGTCTTTGGTATGGTCTAACTTCCAGCATAAGAAGTAGGGGTGGGAAAATCGAATTGAAAAATCGGAAATCAGGATTTTTTTTTCTTCACAATTTTAAAATCGATTTTTTTTTTCCAAATAAATAAAATTAATCCACTATATAAAATTTGTCTTTTTTATTGGTTTTATTGATCTTTTTACTTGTCTTTGGCATTATAGCAGCAGAATGATGATCTGGCTACTGTGTTGTTTTTTCCTAACTGAAATCAAGAAAAATTACTAGCAAAAAGAAGTTTTATAAAAAATGTTTTGTTTTTAATCTACAAAAATCATGAATATTGAAGAATTTTGAGAATCACAATTTATATCGAATCTGCACCCAAAAATCAGAATCAAATCGGAACAAAAGCATATCGTCACAGCCCTAATAAGAAAATACATAAATATGTATTATGAATATGAAACATTAAATATTAGTTCATTACTAAACAAACTCATACCAAAATAAAGTTAAATATATCTCCTCCATAAAAAAAAAAAAAAAAAAAAAAAAAAAAAAAAAAAAAAAAAAGCATTACTAAGAGAGTAGACATTTTCTCTTGTTAAAAAGTCGTCTGATTCTGTGTCACAAATTAAGAATACCTTCAAAGTCTTGCAAAATGTGTCCATCCCTAAATGAAAGGGTCTGTTTTAGTTGTTGGTCCAACATGCTGTGGATGGTAATGAAGTTCTCATCCAAAGCCACCACATATGGAAAAGACACGGCAGCAGCTATCACGCTCTCTGACCAGTTGACCGGAGCCCGCTGAGATACTCCCTCTGCATTGGCAAACATTCCTAGAGGTCGGACACAGGAAGGCATTTTGGTAAAGTAACATGGACACGTCAAGCAAACCTGTTCTTGTCAGGTCAACCTGACAATTTGACAGTTCGGAGACTTTATAATAATTATAAGGACACATTTAGACAGCGGTGAAAAGACTTTCTCTAAGATAATTAATTCTTTCGTATACTTTTGTAATACATCAACATACCCAGTCCACCTGGTGCTGCAAGGAGGAACTCCTCCCTGCTGATTCTCTTGACAATGGGCCTCCTCTCCTCACTGTTGTAAGGGAAAAGGTCCTGTGAGGTTCCTGCGTTGTAGTTCAGGATCATGTACTGTGTAGTGAGGGCGAGACACAGGAAGTATCCATCAAGACTAATGGCACATGGCTGCTCTGGAGTATTCACCTCTTTGACCAGCTGCACTCTGTCCTCATACACCATGTAAACCTGAACTGTCCGCCTCTTGGATGAGAGTACCCCAATTTCCACACAAAACGGATCCCCATTCACCGGGTTCTCATTTACACAGAAAGTAGTCACACCTCTGATCTTGACACCCCCTCCTGCAGCCGAGGGCACAGTCTCCAGTGTCACCATGTCAACAAGAAACAATATTCCATCACAAAGCACTATCAGACGTTCCAAAGCAGAGGCAGCCCGAAGCTCTGCAACTGGTTTCTTCAGGCCAAGGTATTTGTGTAGCAGCTTCTGAGCTGAATAACTCAGTTTCCCTTTGGATGAAGTGACCTCGTCCAGCAGAAAATGGTGGATGAAGCAGTCGTTGGTGCCCACATACAAATGCTTTCCACAGCACTCAATGCACTCGATGTTGATGCGAGCTTTGTCGCCCATGAGGAGGCCTCGCTCCACAGCGGGGACAAGCTCAAAAGCCTTCACACTCATCTCAGCCAAGGCATTGACACTAAAGGATAAAGACAGACAGGCTTTACTGAAATTGCATAGATTAAAAGTTATTTCAGTGTACTGTACAACATTATGAGATAATGGGTATTTCCACATGTAGCCTGAGTTAATTGTACTTGATCAATAAAATCTGATTCGGTCTGATGTGGTAAAATGTAGTCCTGTTTGAGTGATTTGGAACTGAAACGCAGCCTTCATTCATTCATTCAACACTTCCTGAAAACAGGCTGCCAGACATGATGACTCTGTTTTACATGAATGATGACCACAGATCACAACAGTTTACTTTTTTTACACCTATAAATTCGTGTTTGGCACCTCATGAATGTTTCTTAAGTTAAAACTTGTGTGTGTGTTTTTTTGTTTTTTTTTTAAAAAAAAAAGAAGAAAGGAAACTTCTTCATTTAAAAACAATCTTTTACGTGTTGTATTATGATGACCGTCCCTAAAACTACTTACATAAACGAAAATATACCGTGTGTCATGTTTAATACAGTTAAATCTTATAAAAAGAAAATATATTTATGTCTTGCTAGGACTGATTTCGGTCGAAACATGAGTTTTGACTTCAGACAGCTAAAGGTATTAGCTTCAGCTAGCTTTCGCAATCAAGTGACTAAACATAGCAGTAAAAAAGTTAAATTGTCTAAACTAATGGTCTCGGTGCATGGTATTTTGTTCTTATAATGAGACAAGCTAACCATTTCAGAAAGTCATAGTCGGGATTTTGTTTACCTGGATAGCTTTTGAGCAAGTTAGCAAAACTGCCATTAGCTTACACCGATTCTTAAAAGGCGAGGCTAATGCTAGCAAGCTAATTGCAGTGAAGCAATTACTTTTAAGCTAAGCTGTTTATCTGTATGGCAGGATATGTAATTAACAACCAAGTGACTCTTTAATACAAGGATGTCTCTGCTAATAAGTCGACTGCATTTAAATTCCACTCGACCTCCTTTCCCTTAAAGCGATGCTGTGCGACCAACTCCCTGCCTAGTTTGTCATGGAGTTGTCAGCGTTAGCAGCCAGCATACCTACCGCTGCAGACAGCAGGCCGGCTAATCACCAAAAGGCGATCCTTACAGCTCCGGAAACAGACACCATTGCATGAAATTATGATAAAACATCAAAACAGTCATGGTGCTCGGGTTGGCACCACACAAGAGAAAACAGGACTTCACTCGTTGCGTTAGATCTTTCTTAGCAAGAGTAAAACGCCGCCCATTTGAACTGAACCCCTGCTGCTTGCAGGTGACCCACGGATGCGTTCAAGACACTCCAGCAAGAGCGGAAAGTTGTAAATGTAGTTTCTGCAACTACGAAAAATATTTTTAAAATGTATTTCAAAAGAAAATGTATGGTAATTTATTGTAATATTTTATAGCCAAGACAAAATTTTAAAGCTGATAGTTTGTAATCTAGTCCTACTGGAATATGCATATATATATATATATATATATATATATATATATATATATATATATATATATATATATATATATTTTTTTTTTTTTTTTTTTTTTTTTTTTTTTAAAGCTGCCTTTTTTTTTTTTCTTTTTTTTTTTTTTTTTTTACAATTGCCCTTACTGATACCTGTCATATTGGCATATTCAGGTGAGGTAAACAACTCTACTTGTGATTTTACTCCTGCGTCAAATGTCTGACGCAGTAGGAATGTTTGATTGCCTTGCAGTCTTACATATTTTATTGCATTTACCTTGCTGTGACAAGGTCAATGTCACTAATGTCCCAAGTCAAAATATTATAAAAATAGAAGTCAGAGGAAATTTATTTTGACAGAAGTGGTCAATGTTTTTGTCCTTGACTATGGAGTTTATGGAAAGTAACTGAATGTATGCTTTTAAAAAAGGGCAGACAAGCTTATGTGGTTTCTGTATATAAACTCTGAGAACTACACAGTATTGATAGGTGGCTAGTAACATATAAAATATTACTTGGACGTCATACTATTGTAGAAAAAGACTTGTAATAGGAAACTACATATATAAATAAACCTAATTCCAATATAGTTGTTATAACAATTACTTTTTAAAATATGAAACTACTTGATTAATTGCCACAAACTTATTTAATATTTTAAAATAGATGAGTGGCTGTTCTCAATTTGCATGTTGATCAGTTTTAATTCTGGTTGCATTTTTTTTTATCAGCTAATCTTATTTGCTTTTGTTTTTAATATTCAATTTGTTTTAGGCTTAATAGCACAAAACAAATATTGTGCAAATCTGCCCAATGATGGCTTGAATTGATGTGTCTGCAAACTGCCCCCGAGGTTACATCTTTTTGAAGTGGCGCCATACAAATAAAGCTGAATTTAACTGAATGACAGACAGTATTAAAAATGAAAGTAGCTTTTTGAAATGATTTGCTGACAAATTATGAAAAAAAGAAAAAAGAATGGCATTAAGGGTTAAATTGGCCTTTGTGTTGATCATGATACATGGTTTTTTTTCTTCTATTTTAAATTTGGGAAAATAAATTTCCTTCGCATCGCATTTGATTTGGGGGGGAAAGGGGTAAAAATGACATCTTGCAAAAAAGAAAAGTCATACCTACAACATGCATGACATACATGTAATTTGATGTCTGTAAATACAGAAAATATATTTGTATTCAAATGTCATGGATTTCTGAAAAGAAAATCAAAGAAAAAAGTTTTTTAAGAAGTTTATTGTTGTCATTTTTTTCAGTGGACCACGTTCTAATTTTAAGAACTTCAGTGTATCTAAATCTATCATATAAGGAGTTATAAATGTTTTTAAAACAATCTGATCGTCCTCTGACAGAACAGACAAAAATACTTAGGCAATATCAAAAGTTCCAACTGTTCCTGAACGCCACTCCGCTGGTTTTCACCCAAGATGCACCTGTCCAACTGAACTGCCTGAAAAGCCATTTTGTTGTGCTAGCTAGCTAAATGGTGAAGACAGCCACCAATAACATGAATCTGTTGTGTCAATACCAGCTGTCGATTTAATGTTGCGGTTTACTTCACATAGCAGTAATCGATGTCGTGAAATCTGTAAGTAGTCGGCACCGATATGGACCAGCCTACAAAGTGCTGCGAATGAGACGAAAAGTGGTCGCTGAAGTGTGCTGCAGTTTTAGACAACACACTGTTAGCTAGCTGTGTGTTTACTTAGCTCTCCGTAGTTATGTTTTCCTCTTAAATAAACTTATGTTAGTCACTGTTTGCTTTGCATGTGCTTTAAATAAGTTACAAGTTGCTGCACTGTCAACCAAAGACGCCTGGTTCGACAGAGAAACTTGTCTTGAGGACTGAATAAACAGGCGACAAAACAATCTGACCAGTAACTTAGCAAAACACTTGATCCATACAGCGTTAAGCCAAAGCGCTAATCTGATAATGGCAGAGGACACCCGACAGGACAAGAGGGCCAGCTTCTCGGCTCTGACGGAGCACGGCACCAACGGGATGGCCAGGACGTCCTCAGTAGCGTCAAGCAAGACAGGCGCCTCCAAGAAATTAGTGATAAAGAATTTCAAAGGTACAGTTGTCCTCTTTTTTTTCCTTCCACGTTGCATAACATCATCATCTGGTACAACACAAGGGCTTACTTTGTATCATACTGTAGAAAGTTACCCTGTCTCTGTCCGTGAGCTTTATTTTAACCACAATGTGAAGTTATTGACTTAGTAGTTCTGATTAGTTTATTGTTTCATGATGTTTTATCAAATCATTGTTATTCTGGGCCTGTTTGAAACACTCATCTCCAAATGAATGCGTGAATGTCTCTTGTTTCACTTATTGTGAAGTCCAAACCAACACTATATAGCTGGCTTTTAATTGTAAAACGGCATTTGAAAATTTCAAATACTAAAATATAATTCAGTAAATAAATGAATGTCCTTAAAGCTTTTTCATGAGGAAAGTTTAAAATACATTATTCTGTTGGACCTTGTTTAGGCTAACATCTGCAAATGTATAAATTGTGTTTAGAAAATTGATACATCTTGATGAAAATTATTTTAAAAATACTATTTTTAACCAGAAATAAGCTCTTAATGCACTTTCCTTTGTGATAAATGTCTATTTACCAACTTACCAGCAGGTCTGTAGTCTATTATACAATAAGCTCTTCCTCTGGTGATTGTTGGTTATTCTGATAATGATGGTAAGAAAAATGAAATTTAAAACAATTTTTTAAAAGATGCAGAACTTGGTTAGCAGTTCACAAAAAAGGCTTGTAAAAACTCAAACTACTTAGTGATTTTCAGCTTTTTACATGATATCAGAATCTACTTCAAATGCACTCTGACCTTTACAGCCAACCTTAATGAATGAAGTAAAAAAAAAAAAGTTTAAGTAATTTGTTACTAATAGCTAATGCTTAACTATTTAATAGTTTATTTGACATTTAAATGCACTTGCACAACTGGTAACTCCATATTGCACAACTTGCTGTTGTCTAACAAGGTGATCAGCAACAGAAAAAAACAAAAAGTACAAAATAGAAAATATTTGAACCCACCACCACCCCCGTTTGTTGTTGTTGTTTTCTGCCGTCAATTTGTTTGAGAAATTATCATTGTATGAATCTGCTTAAATTTCTTAAATTTATGATTTAATATCAGTAGCATGATCTTTTAACATTTTTCTGTAAATTTTGCCCATACCTTGAATGCCCCTAACATTTTGTGAGTGTATTTCCACTCTTATCAATTAGACTCTTTGTCAAAATGTCAGCGAGCCATGTACTGTTTCCAAATGTGCAAGACCAGATCAGTTTGGTCATATTTTCACATGTTAAAGATGATATAATGTGACTCTTTCTCATGCTAATGTGAAAATCTGTAAGTCAAACTGATGAACTCTGCTGCTGTGATTTTTTTTTCTTTTTAACAGATAGGCCAAAGTTAGCTGAGAACTATACAGAAGATACGTGGCTGAAGCTTCGAGATGCAGTGGGTGCCATCCAAAATAGCACTTCCATCAAGTACAATCTGGAAGAGCTCTATCAGGTCCGTCTATTTAAACACAAGGCTGAAGTTTAGCTTGTTTTTCTCCCCAGCTTTCATCCATGTGGGATTGCACAGAGCTCCAGTAATAAATAATTAAAAATTACTTAGATGGTTTTTATATTTTAAATTATTTTAAACTCATGAGCTTGTAGAAAATTAGACAAACAGATGTGAAGGTGCATCACCTGAGGGTTTAAAAAAAAAAAAAAACAGCTTACAGAGACTGACATCATTCTTGCCATATAGGATTTATGAAATAACTTTTGTTGCATAATCTGTTGAAAACATTTGCTGTTGCATTGTGCCCTCTGATGAACTTTCTTTCTGAAGGCGGTGGAGAACTTGTGTTCGTATAAAGTCTCCCCCACACTGTACAAGCAACTACGCCAAGTCTGTGAAGATCACGTGAAAGCCCAAATTCACCAGTTTAGAGAATATCCTTTTTGGTTTTTGTGCACAGCAAAATGATCAAGTGGACCTGGAAAGTGGTTAATTGTGTTTGATGAAGGTAATAACACTTAGAAATTTAATACATGGTTCAAATCGGCCTGGTTTCTATGTCGCTGCCTCTACTTTTCAGCCAGTTTCTTTCACAGCCACCTTCAGATTGCCAATGTTAGTGCTCATCCACACTAGACTACACTTCTGGAAGTTAATACACTAACAATCGTATATGAAACACTCACCTAGTGCTTACATGACTGAAAGATTTCTCCCTAACATGGAGCTCACAGAGTCTTTGGACAACCTTTCCTTCCTGAAGCGAATGAATCGCTGCTGGCAGGACCACTGCAGGCAAACTGTAAGTGTGGTGCTTTACAGCGTTGCATATCCACACTGTTCAGAAAAATGTACTTCAGGAGCGAAGATGTCATGAGTTAAATGTCTCTGTCTTTATAGATAATGATCCGAAGTATCTTTCTTTTCCTGGATCGTACCTACGTGCTGCAGAACTCTCTGCTCCCCTCTATTTGGTAAACTTGCAATTTTTTGTTTTTCAGAGTTGTTGTTGTCTAAAGTTGGGATGTTTTTGATAAAGCTGAGGATGTGCGCGTGTTTCAGGGATACGGGGTTGGAACTGTTTCGCACCCATATTGTGAGCGACAGTGCGGTTCAGAAGCGAACAGTCGAGGGGATTTTGGAACAGATAGAACTGGAGCGGAATGGAGAGACCGTCGACCGCAGTCTTCTCCGAAGTCTTCTTGGCATGTTGTCAGACCTGCAGGTAACTGATGGATTTTTCACCACATTAGTACATAAACTGTGATTCTTCGTGCTTTCAAACTGACTTCCCAGTTTTTGTTCAGGTTTACAAAGACTCTTTTGAGGAAAGATTTTTGACCGAGACCAATCGTCTCTATGCAGCTGAGGGACAGCGACTGATGCAGGAGAGAGACGTAAGCCAGACTGCCAATGCATCTGTGTGTCATCATCGTCTTTATTTGCTTTCTGCACGTAAGAAACACTGAGTGGGTTTGTGTGTGTCCAGGTACCTGAATACCTGCATCACGTGGCTCGGCGTCTAGAAGAGGAGAACGATCGAATCGTGAGCTACCTCGACCAGAGCACCCAGTAAGATACAGAATTGTACCATCATCCTCAGCTGTACAATGGCCCGAATTCATTCAGCATATAATTTACCAAATTATCTTTACATTAGATGAATATTTATTGTAGATAAGCAGTGTATTACATGGTTAGGTATGTTTTTAGTACACCTTCTGTAATTGTCAAGTATGGAGTTTTTCTAACTTTGTATTAACAATCATGGCCTTTTGGGTGGGCAGTCTTAGAGAGGACCATTTTAAATAGAAATCGGACAGCAATGTACAATATAAAACAACTGTATATTTTGAATGTTGACGTTATTATAACTAATAATAGCATTAATATTAAATCTAAGCCCTCTTTAAGTCCAGTATTTCTTGTTTGTCCTTCAGGAAACCTCTGATTAGCTGTGTTGAAAAACAACTTCTAGGAGAACATATGACTGCAATACTACAAAAAGGTATGTCTTTTGTTTTTATGGGTTATTTAGATCTTTGAAGTCTATAGTGTTTGGTTTCTGTTAACCTTTAAAATAATTTGTTTTATGATCTGTACTGTACTTGAGCCAAATTTATGTTTTGACAGAAGATCAACACTGAATCTACGCTGTAGATTAACCCTTGTAGCCTGATATGCAAAAACCCAGAAGTGGGACTAAATGTTGTTTTGATACATGTAAGAAAAAAGTGTAATGTTTTAACACGCTGTATTTAAATCAAACCTACTCCTAATGATGAACATAATCCTACTTGTTGCCATCTTCCGTCTTAAAAGCTCTGCAGGTCTGTGCACGGCTGTGAGTCTGTATTGCAGTAATTAAAAAAAAAAAAAGTGATTATTTAACATGCAGCTCCATTCTTTATGAGAAAAGTTCTATAAGTTCAATGACATGGTGATACGCGCAGCATCAGACACCCTGCTGCTTATTTGGGGGTTTAGAGAGTTCAACCTGATGTAGCCTGATGTAGATGCCAAATACACACAGGCAGGCGCAGGGCACTTCTGCTGCCAGCTCTGGGTTGATCTGGTATTGATGCATACCTTGTTTTTGTGTTAGTTTTAAATGTTTTAGTTTAAACACCTCCATCTGAATTAATAAAGCATGTATTTTGATTGTATTTGTCCAACCCTTATGCTTGCAAATTAAACCTGTTTTTTTAATTTGTTGGTTTGAAGTTAAGAAAATACATTTACTACAGCTTGGCTACTGGCAAGAAAATCTAAAATAACCTTTGTGTGGAGCTGTATTGTGTCCCATTTCTGCTTCCTTACATAGATTAGGGTTGTTTCAAAATGTCATGTGTTGACACTCTCATACATCCATGTGTCTTTTAGACATGGTTAAGTCAGTTCATCCACTAGTGGGCAATGCTGAGTTCACTTCTGCGTTTTGACAGCAATTGGTGCTGTAGTTGCTGACACACTCTCCAGCTTCTCTTCAAATGCTCCCACCATGTCTACAGTTGTTGATATAGTTTTCCTCAACTTCTTCTGCATCTTCCTCTACTTAGGCTTCTTTTCATTTGACATTTTCTGCATGGTCTTCTACCTGTTCCTCTTCTTCTGTGGTTTGTTCTTTTGGATAGTTTTGTATCGACTGTTCAACTCAACACCTCCCCTGTGATTTCCTGTGGTATTGCTTTGTTTCATATATCAAGTGATGAATAGCTAAGCCCCTTGAAAATGGACAAATTACAGATGTAACTGATCTGTATCGAGCATAAATGCTTAGTTTGATTAGTTTTCCACAACCTACTTGACTGGTTTCACTCCTATATCTCAGGCTGCACTCAGTTCATCCAACTAAAGTCCCCCAGGTCCTGCCATCCATGATGGTTCATTATCGTTTTATGCGAACATCAGTAATATCATGCACTCCACATATTTCCATTGACCCAACATCTCTTGTCTCTGCCGTTACGGCCTCCTTCTTTACAGCCTGAAGAAAGCTTGACAATTTCTTCATTTGGGTTTTCCTCTGAAATATCTCAAAAAACTTCAGACGGTTCATCCCAATCCTTGATTTAACTGGCTCCCACTTACATCAAGAATAAAATTCAGAATCCTTTTGTACATATTCAGGGCCATCCACAACCTCACCCTTCCTTCTCTCGGACCTCCTTTGTATTGCCACTTCCTCCCACTCCATCAGGTTGTTCCCCTCTTTCCACCTCCCTGTTCCCTCCCGCCATCTCAGCACCATGAGGAGGAGAGCATTCAGCTGTTCTACTTCTCAACTTTGGAATTCACTCTTGCCAGACATTTCCAACACAGACTCTACCTCTGTTTAAGTCCAGACTCAAAACTCACCTGTTCAAAATGGCATGGTCTCTGTTATCACACAGCTTCATGTTTTATGCCCGTATCCTTATTTATCTTTTTGTTGTTTTTATTCTCTGCTTCTTTTTCTTCTGTTGTACAGTAATCTGGACTGACCTGAAAGATGCTTCTAACTAAAATGGATTATTATTTTAATTATTATTTGGTTTATTGCAAAAAGTGTGACTAGTGATTATTGTGACTTCTGTTTTAAAACATTTGCATTCGCGTGTGTTTTCATGCCAGGTCTGAGCAGTCTGCTGGATGAGAATCGTGTTACTGAGTTGGCTCTCCTTTACCAGCTCTTCAGCAAGGTGAAAGGAGGACTTCCTACCCTGCTGCAGTTCTGGAGGGAATACATTAAGGTATAAGCATCAAACAAACATAAATTGTAGGTATCAGGGTTCTGTTATGTCCCAGAAATGCGTACACCTTCTAATTGCAGTCATTCGGTGGCGAGATCGTGTGCACTCCGGAGAAAGACAAGGACATGGTTCAAGACCTACTAGACTTTAAGGACAAGATGGACAATGTGGCGCAGAGCTGCTTTGCACGGAATGAGGCTTTCATCAATGCCATGAAAGAGGCCTTTGAAACTTTTATCAACAAGAGACCCAACAAGCCTGCTGAGCTTATTGGTAGGTCGGGGGGAATACATAACTATGAATTCCCCACAAAAAAGAAAAAATCTCTATTCTCTTTAATGAATTTCCACAGTCCAATTTATGTTGGGTTTTTATGAGTTTCCAACATGTCATAACATCTTTCTTGGCTATTTCCTCCCATCCAGCTAAGTATGTGGATTCTAAATTAAGAGCTGGGAACAAGGAAGCAACAGAGGAGGAGCTGGAGAGAATCCTGGACAAGATAATGATCATCTTCCGCTTCATACACGGTCGGTTCCACTTCTGTTTGTATGTAATGAATGCTTTTATGTGCTACTTTCTTAGTTAATGTAGTTTATGACTGCCAGGCTTCTGACAGTGTGATGAGACTCCTTGATCTGTTTCTTCCCTACAGGAAAAGATGTGTTTGAAGCTTTTTACAAGAAGGACTTGGCCAAGCGTCTACTGGTTGGGAAGAGCGCCTCGGTTGATGCTGAGAAGTCCATGCTCTCCAAACTCAAACATGGTGAGTCTGTAGTCATGTCTGTTTGATCTTTTAATCAGCAAGTTTTTTGGGGGGGAAAGAAATGAACTTGAAAATTAAAGCTAGGGTAGGTAATCTTGCTCAGAGAATTTTATTTATTTTTTTTTTTTTTACTCCGTGTGAAGTGGTTCCTTGTCCTGATAGTAGTCTATACATTTTGTAATCATGAACAATTAGAAATATAGTTAGACCCCTCAGTTTACTGTAAATCTGTAAAAACGCTGACAAATCAAAACGTTCAGGCCGGATTTAATTTGTTCATTCCTTATATTTCATGAGTTTCTTCATGGCTGAGAAAATGCAGGAAGGATTTCCCGACCCGGCTCGGTTTATTTGCCTCCTCCCGCTAAACAACCAAGAAAGAGAAAATCGTTGGTGGAAAAAGCTGTGAACTAGAAAAGCACTCTGAGAGCGCAAACCATAACCAAGGCCTTTAAAAAATTCCTGGATCCAAATGGTGATCCGGATCACCACCAAAATTAAACCTGTTCTTCCTTTTCACATTTCCAATAACTCATGAAAATTTAATTAAAATCCGGCCATTAATTTTTGAGTTATCTCAACGGATAAACGTTGGTATAAACATAACCTCCTTGTAAGAAAAAAGCCTTGGATCAGGCAAGGAGCAAAACCGGAGGGGGAGGAGCCAAGACAGGGTGCTACTTTCACATCTTGCTAGCTCCCCAACATTACCTACCCCAGCTTTAAAGAATTTAAAGAGACTCTGAATGACCTTATGATGTATTCAGTATATAATTTGTCAAATTTAAATTAGATTTTACATTGAAAATATTTTAATAATATTTGAAGTTTAAGTTTAATCATTAAATAGTGTTTTTATTAAGTTGACACTACCAATCTTACAATAAAACCCATTTTATCTGTCTTATGTGTAAGTTGAGGTGGTGTGAGTTACCCTTACGTGTCCGTTCTTGTTTTGACTTCCTACAGAATGCGGAGCCGCATTTACCAGTAAGCTTGAGGGAATGTTTAAGGATATGGAGCTGTCTAAAGACATCATGATCCAGTTCAAACAGGTACTCAGTTCATAAACTTGTCACCATACATGTTTTGAAGCCATGTTTCCAGCATGTGTATGCACTTACCTGCACATTCCATGCATTTTTTATGCACAATGGTAAAAGGATTTTAATATTTCAATTTAGTATATGCAGAACCAAAGTGAGCCAAGCAACATAGAACTCACTGTCAACATCCTCACCATGGGCTACTGGCCTTCATACACACCTATGGAAGTTCACTTGCCCTCAGAAGTGAGTATTGCTTCATATATTTGATGTTCACTTTGTTCATGCAAGTACAATTTTTTTCTGCACACAGGAGTTATGGAAGCAGATGTTGCTCCCGACAGATATGCAATGCACCACTGCATTTTGTGCATTATGGAGGACTTCAGCATTAACAGATTAAGTTATTAAGGAAGAAAGTCAGAATTACAGGCGGTATTTTGATTTTAAGGATTTTTTTTTTCTTTCTGTTTTTGATAGATGGTAAAGCTCCAGGAGGTATTTAAGTTGTTCTACCTGGGTAAGCACAGTGGGAGGAAGCTGCAGTGGCAGCCAACACTGGGTCACGCTGTACTAAAGGCAGAGTTTAAAGAGGTAAAGACTTTTTCTCATATATACACTGCATAGATAGAGGATTATTGTAATTCAGCAAAAGTTCACTCACACTGAGAATCATACCCTGCAGGGCAAGAAGGAAGTGCAGGTTTCCCTCTTCCAGACGCTGGTACTGCTCATGTTCAACGAGGGAGAAGAATTCAGCATGGAGGAGATCCGCACCGCCACCGGCATAGGTTACACATGTTTAAATATGTAGTGTGACCATTCAGTTGTGCTTGAGGTGTCTGCTGCTTCACGCTGACATTATCTGTTGTTCGGCGCAGAGGAGGGAGAACTCAGGCGCACATTGCAGTCTCTGGCATGTGGAAAAGCTCGTGTTCTCAACAAGAATCCTCGAGGGAAAGACGTGGAAGACGGAGATCGTTTCAATTTCAACAACGACTTTAAACACAAACTCTTTCGGATCAAGATCAACCAGATTCAAATGAAGGAAACGGTAAATCTTTTTCCACATTGCACTAGTTTTTCATCATGTCTTCATACACAAAATGATTGCTGTTGCTTTTTTTTTTTCTTGAACTTTTCCAATAGGTAGAGGAGCAAGTTAGCACCACAGAGCGTGTGTTTCAAGACAGGCAGTATCAGATTGATGCTGCTGTTGTGCGCATCATGAAGATGAGGAAGACCCTCAGTCACAATTTACTAGTATCAGAGCTGTACAACCAGCTCAAGTTTCCAGTCAAGGTGAAGCATTATGCCTTGCAGATTATTTTCATTTTCATTTTGGTATTGGCATACAGATAGCCAAAGCTCATCTGCTCTCCCTCCCTTACCTCTTCACAGCCTGGTGATCTGAAGAAGAGGATCGAGTCACTCATAGACAGAGACTACATGGAACGTGACAAGGAGACTCCAAACCAGTACCACTACGTTGCCTGAAGGAGCGTTGCTGTCGCCGCCGTGCTTTTCTCACAGCAAGCGTACAGCTGGCCCCAAAACACAGGGTTACAGCCCCTCAGCCACCCGACTCTCCTCTGGTGTCCATCTTTCCCTCCATCCACTATCCTGGATACAAAGTCCAGATGATGCAGAGCTCCAGATGGCGAGAGACTCGGCTGTGCTGTTCCCACTCTGCAATATCTTTTAGGGGGACTCAGAGATTGGGCTGGAGGAGTGGCCTGGGTTGTTGATGGTTTATGTGACTTAAAAATCTGCTAATGCAAAACTCAACTGAAATTAACTAGCACTTTCCTTTGTTTTTATTTCCCCCCCTTTGGATTTTTTTTTTTTTGTCTTCTATCACGTCGTTCTAAATCACTTATTTTCTACCATAGCTGGTTTGTCAAGACTTTAAGTTTGTTTGTTTTTTTGTGTTATTCTGTTGTTCATTTGAGGAACTTTCCCTCTGAATGGCTGCACAAACTACTGAGTGTTTGGTTGATTGCTTGGCTGAGTAGAGAAGCAGCTAAGGACATGAGGCTTCAGGGGTGAAGTGGGGCAGAGAGGTTTGGTTATCTGTAACACAAGATGCTAAATGACATGCTTACCAGCCACTCGGGTATTATTTTTGGTATCCTGTCTGTTTTGACCAAAATGTCCAATGTCACGTGCTGATGTTTTTGTAGATCAGATTGTATTGTATGTAAGAGTGTGAAAATGCACCTGAATAAATGAATATTTAATGATTCGGTGAATGATTTATAGGTAAATAAGTTTTTTGTTTGTTTTTACTTTTAACATATTCACATAATTGCCATTTTGTTACATGAATAGTAAAAGATTTTTCTTGGTTTGAGCTTAATAAATATGTCTTCCTACAGACAAAGATCAGTGTAAACAACAAAAAAGTGAAAAATATTGGGGGGTGTCAGTAAAGAGGCAGATTTCTGTGTGGTTTGCAGAGTTTAACATCTCAATTCTGGTGCATTTTGGGTTTTGTTTTTAATGATTTTACAGTGGCTGCTTTCCATTTGAAATAAACACATCAGCTTTTTGAACCATTTTAAAAAAAAATGCAGCTATACCCAAGTAAAAGCTGTTCAAGATTCTTGTATGAAATTACTAGAAAGTGGAAGTGAAAATGGAAGATGTTCTACTGGTGCTTTCAGTATGAACATGAGAAAACGCAGTTTGTGCATGTTTTTACAACTTTATCTTTAAAGAACAAGAAAACTGCGTGTCTGTTAAAATGTGGTGGAGCTATGTAGCAGGGCCATGTAAAGGCCTGCAGAGCGGCATTTAAGCAGCCTCTGCGTTCCTTTTGGGGTTTTGCACAGCCTCGTGAATTGATGGTGTCAGCTGACTGCCCACAACACATGTACTTTGTAGCCTGCACAGCTCAGACTGTGCAGACTCTCATCCCCTTTGCACTTTCTTACGCTCAAGGTTAAGACACTAAGCATGCTATATAATCACACAATCTGTTGTTTATAATATTTGAGGAATGCTGATTTGAAAAGTTGAGTTTTGCTCATACATATGAGTTCAATCATGGGGATTGAATTTGACTTGGTTTCCTTCCTCCCACGCAAACAGCATTTTAATTAATCAACCCCGTTTATGTTACTTATGTGAGAAGTCATTTTCATGTATCATTCCTGAAAGTGCAGTACTGTTTCCTCTGTAGGTCATCCACTGTGTTTTGTGGTTATGTAAGTCTATTTCAGGTTGTGTTTATTGACCTTTATAAAGCACCAACACTGGATAATCCGTGCTATTGCTTATGTTACAGTGCAGATGTACGAGTTTTTATTCCTTAGATGAGCTTAGATGAGCTAATTTCACAGAGTGGGAAGAGGAGGGGTCGGCGTCACGTGACTGGGCAGCTTCCCAACGGTCCCAGTTCACATGACAGACATGGCTCAGACAGCGCGCCTGTGGCTCACATCTAACTGCGGATAACGGTCCTCTCCACCGGCAGGACGAGTATTTCACATATTTTATGTTTTTTTCCCCCTCCATTATCTCTAAAAGGAAGGCAAAGAGAAAAGCAATAACAGGAATAGCGTCGTAGTATTTGCTTTACTTCCAGCTTACGGTCCGTGAAGTCAAGTGCAGTTCACCCACCTGCGCCTGCAGCTGCGACACAGCGCCACATCTCCGGGCTTTTTCCTGCTTTCCACAGGAATAAAAGCTAAACTGTGACTTGACTGCAGGGATGAGGGTCTTCCCGTCGTTAGCCGCCCTGTTCATCGCCTGGTTTGCGGTTTTAGGTGAGTGTTTATCTGCTTGTTGTGGCTGTGTTGTGGTATTTTTTAGCGGCGGACCAAAAGGGTCAGATCATGAAAACAATGATGAGTTGTGATGCCATAACGCTTGAATCACCGTAGAGCTGCTTAGCTGTGCCCTCGTTTAGCTGAAACAAGCAACGGGATAATCGCACAGACGACAGACAGCAGGGCCGGGTAGCTGATCTACTGCCCAAGGGCCCTGCAACCAACGAAGAAGAAAACCAGCTTCTTGATCCTCCAGTAAAAGCACTAGCTTTGTTAATATGATGTAAAGTTGAACAAATCCTGTTTACATATCATGAAAACAGGTCTTATCCTTACATCACTGTTCTGATAGATTTAATTTTCCAAAAAGTGTATATTTATGGTTTAATTATTGAACATTTTATTCTCAAATAACAGCAAAGCAATTTTGTTTTATATATCTTGTGTGACCAAAACTCAAAACCCCAAAATGTTGTCAAAATGACAAAACTTCATGTCATTCTTATATGTTAAAAGGCAGAAACAGTGATAAATATTGTTCTGACAACTCAGTGACATCTTTAAAGTTCATGTTTTGTCTGGCACATGAAAGAGATCACAACACTATCACGGATGACAAAGCCTCCTATTCTTTAATCACGAGGCATAAAGTTGTCCAGCTGTATCCTTCCATAGGTTTTATCTTGGTGAAAGTATTTTAGGCCTGCCAGTATTTTTCATTCAGTGTTTACTATCTGGTCAGGATGTTTTAAAAAAAAATGAATGATCAAATATCAAAGGAATCTTGTGGTAACCAATGACCAATGTAAGCTTAAGTTAAACTAAATACTGGATCAGTGCTGGTGATCCTGCAGCTTTTGAAAGCTCCACATGGACCCATCTTTTGCGATCCAGACCAGAACTACTGGAAAAGACCCTGGACTTATCTGTTTTTATTGTGTTCTGTTCTGATTTAATTCCTCGGTTTTGTTAATGTTGTGGACAAGCAGATTGGCCTCATTGTTGTGTCATTTGAGAGCTTCACATGACCACCATGATGGCTTTGTGTTGCACGCTGCTCTGGAGGGGCCCACTGACAGTGTTAGTTTATGACTGGTTTAATCATGCTGAACACACACACAGGCACCTGGTGCTGACACAGTAAAATAAACAAGTATATGAGCAGCTTTAGCATTTTAAAAAAAAAAAAAAAAAAAAAAAAAGATTTCTTACCTGATAGTGCTAATTCTGAAACATAATTACTGTCGCTTTTAAGCACAGACCGTTTTCAGTTCTGTTTTTGTCTCTGGAAGATTATGATGACCTTAGAAATTCTGCCAGCAGCAGCAGTTTGGGATACCCTTCATTGAAATAGCTCCCTATCTGCAGCTTGACACTTTGTACACACAACAGCCTTAATCTCATGACTGGGTTGCAGTGGTGTGTATGCTATGTGTGTACTGGGTAAACAGAGGTGACAGATGTGGGGGGGGCGGTGCGTCTGAAAAAGGCAGCCTGGAGAATGAGTCTGTCAGAGACTGGCAGTCCTGAAACTCAATTGTTCTTCACATGAAGATAAATAAACTGATAAACGTAGGCAGAATTAGAGAGGAAGAAAAGAGCAATGAATTTACTGTGGGAAGTGATAAATGAAACCATGAATAGTGTCGTGAGCAATTGACTTGACTGGCTAAATAACATTTACTGAATAATGCCAGATGGCTAAAAATCTTATGCTTGCTGCACATTTTCTATCCCATGAATCATCCCAACAGCAGTTTCACTGTGGGAAATGAATTTCCAGTCTTAGCATTGTCTGTAGATGCAATATAATTTCCCCCCTACTGAACAGTTTTTAGACATTTTGGGAAGTTGTATTCAAGTGGAAACTCTTCAGTTGCATTATCACCTCCGCCAAGGAGGTTATATTGTTACTGGCAGAAATCAGTTTGTTTGTTTGTTTGTGTTCAAAATAACTCAAAAAGTTATTGACAGATTTTCATAAAATTTTCAAGAGTTGTTGGAAATGTGAAAAGGAAGAACTGATATAATTTTGGTCATGATCCGGATCACCGTTTGGATCCAGGAAGTTTTAAGAACCAATTTGCGCTCTCCGAGTGCTTTTCTAGTTACTGGGTAAGTTTTTTGTTTTTTTTTTTTAAGCTGCAGGTTGCACGGCTATTCAGTACTTGGGCCCGATTGGCCACTGCAGCCTATAAAATATGTTTGATTGAACCTCTATTAGTCACAAACTCAAACATTTTGTAACAATACAACAAAAGTATAAAAGTGATAATAGTCTACAGTGTAAGAATAACTGTTTTGCCTGATTGGCACTTAATATAAGCCAACAAAAGTGTCCCCTGACTGACTCACAAGCCATGGTCAGATACACCTGCTTCAGGTCTGGTGGACTGAAACAGCAGCTCTTATAACTGGTTTTCTTTGTTTGCTTGCTTCTCCTTTAGCGGTCCGTAGCCCCCCAGTGGGGACTTGTCTAAACTGCTTAGTTTTGTATGTAGGACAAAGCATCATGTAACATGGATACTTTTCTCTAACCACACAGGAAAAATAAAAGATGCCAGGCTCAGTTTGATTGAATTTATGAAACACAAAGTTATTACATTAAACAAAACATGCAGCAAGAAAATGTGATCTTTTAAACCATGTTAAAGAGCTTTTAAGGTGTCAAGATTGTTTGAGTATTTATTCTTCTTGTGGGGGTGCTAGTATGCTACTTGGGTTTAGATAAACCCTGAGGTCTTATAATTGATAGAAATATCAGTGATAATAAAACAATGAAAGAAAAAAATCAGATTGTCTTGTGATCGCAGATGACCATGAAACTGGTGTATTAAGAGATTTATGTGTTTGGAGGAATGATAAAGTGAAACCCAGATAATTTAACAATTACCTAGAATGTGTTTATTTGATATCATTATAATTGGATACATAATTTCATATCAGGCATCAGCAGTCTAACCATGAGGTCACATTGTGGCATGTTTTACATTCCAGATGACGTCAGACCATTTAAAAGTTCAGGTTTTCACATGCTACATAATTGACTAGAACATGGAAAATAGTTGAAAATAAGTTTTATTTTCTTTAAGTTTTACCAGGTTTGTTTTTTTTGGGATGTTTCAGATTAATTTTCCTCACTTTGTTGTGTACAGGTTGCATTAAGGCTGTTACTCTTGAAGTGAAGGAAGGAAACTCTACCTGCATTAAAGCGGAGCTCTCTGCATCATTCTCCATCACATACAACGCGTCCAGCGGCACAGTATGTCATACTGCTCTTTCAGTTTACCGCTTGTGCTGGATGTCTTTGTGAACTCGTCATCTCATTTGTCTTAACCTCAGAGAACAGCTTCAGTCTCTCTGCCTGATTCCACCGCAGTCGACGCAGCGAGCAGCTCTTGTGGCTCGGATGGCAGTTCACCATGGCTGGTGGCGGTGTTTGGATCCGGTCACACACTTGGGTTGAGTTTCTCAAATAATGGAAGTGTCTACAGCGTTGTTAACCTGACTCTTCAATACAACCTGAGTGACACTTCAGTGTTCCCTGATGCAAACAGCTCTGGTGAGAATAAACATCTTTTACTCAATTTGTCATCGTTTGTAATTTTGTATTGGTAGTAATCTGAATACATAAAGGAGGTGAAGACAAAACGTTATAATGAATGAATGACAGGAGAGGATGCTGCAACTATCATAACATGTTATTAATGTAATATTGTTATATAAACTCCAACAAATAGGCTGATTGAATTTTGGCAAATGAGTTGGTCCCTTTTGAAAGAGGTGATAAATATTAGGACTGTGACGATATGCTTTTGTCCCGATTCAATTACGATTTTTTTGGGTGCCAATTCGACTTAAATTAGGATTCTCATGATTCTTTGATATTGCTGGTTTTCGTAGACTAAAAAAAAAAAAAAAGAATGTTACAAAACTTTTTTTTTTGCTTGTTTTTTTAAAAAAAATTTTATTTGTTAGGAAGCACCCACATACAATTGTACTCTTATTTATTCATACCCTTTCATTAAAGAAGGAAAAAAAACATCTGCCTGTGAAATAAGCTGAAATTGATTAAAGTAATAATAAATAAAAATTTTATGAAAATCATAATAATTTATTACATATTACATCACTCATAAACTAACATTTTGTTGAACAATCCTTTAATGTTTCCACGACAGTCAGGTGTTTTCTGTTCCTCTCAGTCAGACTTCTACACCTGTTTACAGGTATTTTGTCCCACTGTTCAACAGAAAAGTGCTCTAATTTGTCCAGAACCAATTTGTTTGTTTTTTATTTCTTTCTTCAACTCAATTAAATGAAAAAACAGTTTATTATTTTACTAAATTATATTTTTACAAATTTTTAGTTATTGTTCCTTTTTTAAGTCTTAAGTTATTTGAGTGACTGTTGTAAATTCAGCCTTTTCTTTAATGAAAGGGGATGAATACATATGAGCACAACTGTAGTAGCCAGATCATCATTCTGCTGTTATAATGTCATAGAAGACAAGTAAAAAGATAAACACAAACAATAAAAATTATTTTAAAAAATTAATAATGGATTATTCTTATTTATTTGAAAGAAAAAAAAGTGTTTTTTTTTAACAAAAAAATCTATTTTAAAATTGTGAAGCAAAAAAATCCTGATTTTTGATTTTTTTTTATTCGATTTTACCACCCCGAATAAATATCTCTGACTGAGTTGTGTTTTCCAAAACTTGATCTAATTAGATTCTAGTAAACATGGGCTTGTTTTAAATCAATATTACAGATTTATAACTATTCCATTGTATTTATTCCAGATGTGGTAACTGTGGTTTCTGGTTCCGTTGGGATCTGGGCGCCGATCAACACCACATACCGGTGTCTGAGTCCGACTGCTGTCAGAGTAGGCGGGGCTACTGTCACTTTTTCGGACATGAGGTTGGAGGCATACATGCCAGGAAATGACCTGAGTCCAACAGGTAGAACTCTTGTGGGGTTTCTGATCCTTGGTGGGAAAGTTTAAATGATTTTACATCTGCTAAGCTAATCATACATTTGTTTATAATGTCTCTTGTCACAGAAAGCATCTGTGTGGCAGATCAGGCCACAACAACAGCTCCAACTACCACTGCCAGCACAGCAGCAACAACAACTCCAGAACCAACTCCACCAGGAACGCCTGAACGGGGCACCTACTCTGTGAAGAACAGCAATGGCACTATATGTCTCCTTGCTGAAATGGGACTACAGCTGAATGTCTCCTTTCTTTCTCAGACTCAGAACAAGGTAAAGTGAAGCATAAACAACTCACAGATGGCAAATATTAAAAGACCTGCCAGTATTCATTACTTAAAATAAAAAAAACTTTTCTTTTTGCTAGACTGTCCAAGAATTATTAAATCTGACTCCCAACCTGACGAACTCAACTGGATCATGTGGAACCAGCAGTGCTACTTTGGTTTTGACACAAGAGCAAACAACTGTGCTAAGCTTCACCTTCACCGCGGTACATTTTTCACAATTTTTTATTTTTTTTTTTGTAAATGAAGCTTTGTGTATGTACACGTATTACACCAGCCAACTCTTCCTCTAATCCGCAGAACTCAACATCTAACAAATACCATCTGAGTGGAATCAGTCTGCAGGCAAACTGGTCTGACATGACTGGTATGTCACCTGTCATAGGCAACATGTTTTCCAACATTTTTTTGTCATATCTGCAGTTGACTAATTTCTGGGCTTTTCTCATCAGCCCCCATCTCAGCCAGTAACAACAGTCTTGACTACCTGCGGAGTACGCTGGGTCGCTCTTACATGTGCAACGCAGAGCAGACGTTGGTGGTCGTGCCGACTTTCTCTCTCAACATATTCAGACTGCAGGTCCAGCCGTTTGGCATCACAACTAACCAGTTTGCTACAGGTACAACTGGTTTTCATGTGTATCTGTTTTTCCTTTTAGTTTACATCAGGTTGAATTGTAACGTTCCTATTAGCCTGGTAGTGTTTGCTAGTATCAGTTTACTTTCCTCTCATGGGCTGAAAATGTGCAAAGTCTAGAATGAACTCCACTTCATTCCTTTTTGTCTGCCTGCAGCTGAGGACTGTCAGATGGACCAGGACCAGATGTTGATCCCCATCATCGTTGGAGCAGCTCTGGCTGGCCTGGTGCTGATTGTCCTTATTGCATATCTAATAGGCAGGAAGAGGAGCCACGCTGGATACCAAACCATCTGAGTGGACCCCTGATTCAACTTAAACCAGGCAGACTGAATGGTGGAAAGATTAACTCAAGCGTGTGAATGAAAAGTCATAAACTGGACACAAGCATGAGTGAATGGCAGTTCTCTGCGCTGAGTGCATGCCTTCCTGTGTGACCTCTGGATATTATACTTTCTTTCACTTTTTCTCTGGATGATTAAAAGCAAAATGTGTGCTAATATTTGAGCGTGAGCATCTCAGTGAGGCCTGAGATGACAGACTTCAGCTCATCAGCGATGGAGGATGTTTGAATTTGCATTAGCAAATCCACTGTCATTGATTTGGTCATGCTGTTTTTTTATGTTGTTTGGATTGGAATGAACTGCTTTGTTTTTAGCTGTGTGATCATTAAATTAAAGAGTCAGAGGGAGTCAGATGAACCCGTCTAAATTAATACAATCAACTTTAATTATGTTCTCAAATAAACTTTCAAATTCATAAGCACATTATATATGGAAAGGGAAAACTTTGTGTGTTTCTTCCAGTCACATTTTTCCAGTTAAAATCAATTAAAGCCTAGTAATTTTCAACTGGACTCAATTTTCTCCTGTTTTGGTGTAAATTGATGGGTACAAAATCTAGGGGAGCAGAGCATATTGAGAAACAGCATAACATCTGCAGTTTAATAAGACTGCCATGTGCATGCAAGTGAATAATGTGCATTCAAACTTGCTGGCCTTTTCCATTTATTTTGAACAGAATATAGTGAAGCTACTTATTGAATACTTTAGGAATAAAATGACCTCCACTCTGCTCTATTTTAATTAGACTGTTACATGAACTTAATTTTGGGTAGTAATGTACCAGGTCATAAAGGTGTCTGCAACCAAGTTGGTCTATAGCCAACTTAGAAGTGTTCACACAAAGCAGGGTCTGCATCCTAAATAACACAAGCTGCCATAACGCAGCATCTCCCTGTCCTTCAGTGGTACTCTGGAAGCTCAGTGGTAACTTTGAATACCTGCAAGCACAAACCATTCTACTTGGTCAGCTACAGCAAAATTGCTCCTCTTATATGTCCAATTCTTGCACAATATTTGTACAGTGAATATTTGTCCGTGTTCTTGCTCAGCTTAGGTCAGGAGAACATGAATTAAAATCTAAATGGGGAGAAGGGGCTGAAAGGTGGTGGAATTTTTTCCTTTAATTCAACAGATTAAGCAGAGCTGGTAATCGCAATGACAAAAATGTGGACTGCTATGAAAAAAACGTGTAAGGGTGAGGCCACACAACATAGATAAAAAGCAAATGGGTTAACTTTCCATTTTTGTGTCCCAACTCCTCCTTGCATAAGAAATGTTATAGTGATTTGTTTTATTTTTATAGAAAATGGTTGATCTCGTTTTCTATTATGCATTTAACTGAAAGTTAATAAAATGGTGAAAAGTCCAACTTTATTGTTCAACATTTTATTCAGCAGTGTTTTATATCTAAAATATTTTGTATGTTCTACACCACTACACCAGGAAGGTAGCACATTCCCCAGAATAATCAGCTAGAGTAAATGCCAAGGGTATTTTGTAGCACAACAAAAACTGGCATCCATACCACTTGTACTGACAGTAAGAGCCAAACAACAAAGCAGAACTGGAATGTCTTTAGGTTACGGTTGTATTGTTTCACCATAGTGCGCTTAGAAAAACATGCATCCAGTGTGCTTGATCTAAAGTGTGTTGGAAATACAAAAATCCACGTGACATAAATATAAATCACACTGGCTTCCCACAGCTCGCTGTGACAGCATTGTATGTCGGTTAATTCTTCCATTTACCATAAACAACAATTAATTCTTGTGACTTAGAAAACTGAAAGACAGCAGACATTTTCTTCTTGGCTATTCTTAGTATGTCAAGCAACTCACTGCACTTGGCCACTTTCTTTTTAGCCCTCTTTAGCTTCTGAGATTCTGGTCTAAAGTGCATTATTTTACATTTTTACTAAAACAAAGTATCTACTTCATACAAACTACATTATTTTCAAGCGAAATTATCAGTTCACTCATACTATACAGCATATTATCAACATCCTCTTGATCAAACATCTGGGCTGCATGATTGTCTCAAGATATAGTTTAAGACTCAGGTTTATAGCGTGTCGGGGTCACAGTGACAGTTTGAATTCATAAAAAAAAAAAAAAAAAAGGTGCAAAAAAGCTGCTCCTCTGAAACGTGTACTGGCTTTGAGCAGCAGGTATTGAACTGGGTTAGGATTCCTCTGCAAGGATCCGAGCTCGACACGTCTCCCGCAGCTTAGTCAGCGTTGCCATGGAAAGGCTTCCTGGTTCACTGAAGATTTTCTTGCAAAGAAAATAGGGAATATCAGGATCATTGCATTAAAGCAGGTAAATTATAAAGGATCTCTCTTGTATCTTGACGGATTTACTCCTGTGAAATTACTCTCTTAACAAGCAATGATATGATTTCTTTCACCCTGCTTTAAATATACCTGCATGAAAGTGTGGCACTCATCAACAAATGGTCCCTGGGTGATCTGTTTGAAGCTTTGACATACGTCTGGCAGTGACTGGGCCTGTCCAATCACCGTCTGGTTGTGGTGGATCAGCGTCAAAGCTACTCTAAACAGGATTTTAGAGCCTTCATAGAAAAGGCAATCCCAAATCCGCAGGACTGTCTGCAGAAAAATGGCAAAACATGTCAATTTCACCAAGATGTGTGTAGTAATACTTAGTATATCTGTTAAGCTCAAATCTAAACTGCAACACAGCTGCTGGGAGAAATCAAGTGTTAAGTACTGTATTTCAACTCCACAAAAAACAATTTGCTATTACTCTTGATGTAAAAATCAGTAGGACTCGTCCTCTTTCCTGGTTGCTCAAAGTGTATGCCAATTAAATCCTAAAGGCAACAGTACAAACACCTGAAAGAGTTACGTGCTAATACAGAAGTTGCAGGTATTTTTGGTGGGTAAAAATTGAAGTCAACACTTTCCTCAAGCCAACAGAGGGAAGCAGCATCAGAGGTTGCTGTATGGAGTGAGTAAGCTATTCATACTGACAAAAAGAGGAGGTAATATTATATATTATATAATATATATATATATATATATATATATATATATATATATATATATATATATATATATATATATATATATATATATATATATATATATATATATATATATATACACATATAAAAGCATTTTTCCTCAAGTACTTAGAGGTAGATATGGGACTTTGGGCTTTCAACAGAGTGGTCAAACTGTAAAGAGGATTTGGTAAAAATTAATCAAACAATGGATTATTCGGTGTATTAAAAATATACAAATAAATAAACCCTTTAAGGTTTGACCCATACAAAAAAAAAAAAAAGAGAAGAAAAGTCCTACTTTTTAACATACAGTCTTTGTCCATTTCACATCATGTAACAAAATATTCTATGTTTTTGGGGGGAAATTTAACATTTATTACCATATGATGTCAAAATTATAATGTAATCTTCTGCTTTCTGGCATCTATTAAGGAGCAGAAGACAAGTTTAAGATTGTGTTCTATGTGATTTTGAGCCAAGTTTTTACCATAAAGTAATGCAAAATGTCTAAGAAAGTGTGTATCAAATGTCAAACTGGGCTTTATCGAGTTAATCACAGTCATACAACACTTGTTCTCTTCCCAGCAACACTAAAATATAAATCATAGATATACTCACCTCTACTGGTAAGATGTCTATATAGAGACAGATGAACCATCGAGATACAACAAGGGTCCACATCACATTATGCTCCACCATGACTTGCCACACTTGGGGGATTTTAACTTTCACCAGTTCTCCTAACACCTCCTGGTCTGTCTTCAATCCCAACATAGCTGGAGTGTAGTAGTCTGTAAACACATAGTTCCTAATCAACTCCATAGCTAGTTGACATGTAATTTTTTTCAGTAAATTCTTGATTAATTGTTAACTGTTTAAATGAAACTATTACATGATAATAACTGTCATGCTAAAGATAGTTCTTCAATATAAATCATGTCATGGCTGCCACCGCCAAGTTTTTAATTCACAGACATTCTTACATGATGTGAGGAAAATATCCTGATATAAACATGTGTCGGTCTGAAGCCAGAGACAGTTTAAAACCATGTGACACTGACAAGATCATTCTCATCCCTGAGCAGAGAGAGCCTGAACACTGACACACACACACACATCTTTAAAAAAAAAAAAAAAAAAAAAAAAAAAGCATGACAACAGCAGGTTAATGTAGGCACACACCTGGTAAAATTCTACCGAACAGTGCATCCATCAGCCAGAAGGACTTCTCTTCATCTTTTGTGATGATAAGTAGATACCCAGCAATGAAGTTCATCCCCTGAAGGCAAATAGACAGTCTAGGGTTATACATGATTCTTGAACTCTGCACAAGCAGGTTTTATCAGACTTTGGAGCTCTTTAACCCATTGAGACATACAGTGCTATTAGAAAAAAAAAAAGTCTCCACAAATGCCACAGTTTTGTTCTGAGAGACTTGACAGAAATATCAGTATTCACCATTTTTTCCTCAGCCTGAAAAGAGCTATGTGATATACAAATATAGTAAACCTTTGACCTTTTTGTAAATAACTCATAATATTTTGAAACTCCAGGTCTGCAAAGGAGGTATTGAAAATGTTGCATCTCATCTTAATGGGTTAAAATTTGAAGGGAGAAAGCAATACTTTTCCCAATTTATATGAATTAAAACAACCACAACAACAACTCAAAACAGGCTGCCTGTGATTATGAATGAATTGGTTCCCATTTTATTTTGTGAAAGACAAAACCATCAGCGTAGCCATATTTGAATTGCAAACCAGGGTGTATGCATGAAATTTGCATTTCAAATACTTGCAATGAACATCGACCTATACTGAGCTAACACTAATGACCTTTCTCTGGACACATGAGGAAGAATAGTATTCTGACTACCTATGAACACAAAAACAGTCTTTTTTCCCCCCTAATTTTATGGACGATTATTATCCAACCAGAGATTTTACACTTCTTATGGATGCATCGTTTTGTTGTGCTAGCAACGGTCTGCGCTGTATTTTCCCTTCTAATATCAGAGGAATTTTTAATCAATTTTCATTCTACAATCTTGAGCAACACTGCATTAGACATGTTTTGTAAATTAAGTGTGCAACCCCAAACAAAATATAAAAACACTTCACAATACTGCAACAATGCAAATAAAAAAAAAAGTTGGCACCATTAATATTTTAAGACTTTAGCTTAAAAACAGAGGAATAACAAAATAATCACAATAATTTTCTTCTTAAAAATCCTTGAGGGAGGAAAAAATTCATGCAAAATTGTAGGTTGGACTTTGGGGAGGTTGATTATTACCTGGCAGTATCCCACTGCTGGATTGTGGTGACCATAGGCCAGTAGCACATTGTAAAGGGCTTTCTGCAGACATGGGTTTGATGACTTACGGAACTGGATGTTGTCTGGAAATGTCCTGTTCAAGTCTGAAAAAAGAAACTCATGCTTATTGCAATGCTTTTGTGCCTATACATACAATAATGATTATTTTAATATAGATGAAATACTGAGAGTAATTGTTTTTATGTTAATAAGCAATCTATAAATTTGCTGATTCAAGTTAAGTTTATATAAGATAGAAGGTCATGGTGATAGTTTTTTTGAGGCTGGTGTTTGTCAGGACTTTTTCCTGATCACATGGGTTAATGAGAAACTGCTCAATGCCTGACCTGTCCTGATGGTCTCCATGAGTTTAGGGTCCTGTTGGGCTGCCAGCATGGACTGGTAGTATCCTGGGTTCTTCTCTAGCTGGTTTTGAGCCCCACTGGCTGTCATCCAGATCAGAGTCCGATGCTCATTTGGAATACCCTTGCGTACAAAACGCTTTACTAAACAACAAAGACAACGTTTACATTTAGCTCAGTTATGGTACATGTTCTCATTCTAGGAAGATACTAGCTAATTCAATTTTTACTCACATTTTGAACTCTTTTGGACCTTGCTTTTTCCCTTAAGAAATCTGGACCACTTGATGGATCGTCGGGTGAGCACAACCAGATATTCAGACATGAGCTCTTCATATGACTCGTAATCAAAATTCTCTGAGCGCTCAAAACCATATGGATCCACTCTGCATCAAAAACCACAAAGTGATTTACTGATTTTAAGAGACACCAACGACGGTTGAGTAACCAGAAAGATGGATTTAACAACAAAATGCACCTTAAAATCAACAGCTTCCAATTGAAAGAAAAAAATGGGGGGGGGGGGGAGCAGAGCCTGTCCAAATACGTTTAATTACTTATCATTTCTCTGAATCGTCTAGTCCAATTAAGGGTAGTGGGAAATTACTCCAAAGCTGGGATATTATTCATTTATTTAATAATACTGTGCATAAGGTTGAGCTATTTCAGTACAAAAAGACTGAGAACTACTTTACAGCACAATCTTTGCACAGTATGTGTATCTACATTTCATGGATGAAAAAGGTGTGGGTGTACATGGCTCAGCCTAATGCCTTAGGTAACACGTTAATCTCTCAGCAGCTTAACTCTTCAGCGAAAGCAAAGTCATTCCTGAGAAACTAATGAACCTGCACACCAATTATGTTATATAGTTCAGTGCATGTGCTCTGAACGTGTTCAAGCACAACCAACTTTACTGCTAAACAGATGCCACACACATGGCAAATACTTCAAGTTCATCAATGTGGCACCTAATCAGGTGCTGGTTTATGTTATCACTGTGTTTCGACATTTTACGTCATAATACATGAGTACTGGGTATACTGAATGTCATTTTGACTACATATATTCGGTTTCCATGGCATTAGGCAGATCCAAGGCAGTCAGAGCCCTGCAACAGATCCCTCATCAAAGTATTAAAATTACTGAAACCACTTAAAGTGGCATCCCTCTAATAGAAGATAATTAAAATTTTAAAGAAAATTATTAAATGATAAGACGACTGCAAGCTTTTGCAGAGCTTAAAGCATCAGCAGTTGCTATGATTTGGTCAAACACGAAAGCATACACGCTACGTGTTTTCACCTTGTTTTAATTTTGCTAATTAGAAACTAATGTTTAACGGTCAAAGGCTAATTACTCTGATACCACTTACAATTTCCAGTGACCACAGCCAAGGTCAGATTATCCAATGGGCATTAAGGGCACAGGTCCAGGGGCCCACACCCACTTGGGGACGATGTGGGGCCCACTTAGGGCAAACACCAGCAGTTTGGACATGACACAAAATGTACATAAAAACCAGATAGTTACACCACAGTGTCTACTGTATTGTTATTGGTACCATTGGCTGAGAGAAGTTAGAAATGTTGTTTCACTGTGTATCATTCAGAATTTTCACAATGTTGCGGTGGGAAGGGGGCCCTGGAACACTCTGGGCCCAGGGGCCTGTGCACTTTTAATCCGGCCCTGACCACAGCAGTATCAAAATCTTAGTTTTCTCAGAAGGCAATAAACTCTAAGAACTATATGGCTCCCCGTCGATAAAACTAAGTTATAAACTATGTTTTCTTATGGTGAAAGAACTGTTAAATGTGCCAACATTACCTGTCCACTCTGTCTTTAGCTTTACTCTTGTTGAGGGAATTGGTCCCATTTGTCGATTTGTTCCTCTCCATCGCCCCTTCTGCTCCACTGATATCCTGAAAACTTTACCTGGGATTCCCGTGTGAACCAGCTGAGCAGTTTTCTCCAAATGGCTCCCAGTTTACATCAAGAAGGACAGCAGTTTCAGAGAAGCTAAACCCGCCTGAACGATCACTTTGTCCATGTTTGCGTGCTGAGGAGAAACTGGACAGGACGGTGCTCTTTCCGGGGATTAACATGTTATTCTCAAAAACGGGAAAGCAATTGAAGGCATTCTTAAGCTTTCCCAAATCAGCAACTTCTTAAAAGTTGATCTCCCAAATGTACATACATATCATCGATCCATGGATGGTCGGGCAAGCCGTAAGGAGAGAAGCGAGTTTGACTCGAGTTTTATCGCCATCCACAGGCACCTGCTGCTGGTCCCAGGCTTCTGGTAGTTCAGCTAACTTATCGCACCGACCAGGATAATGCTACCGAATGTAACCTACCCCCGGTGGTTTTCTGCCACTTCCACGGTCGTTGTTCGGTTGCCGTAGTGTCTATGGAAGATTTCGGACGTATGACGTTTGTCCCGGGGCAAACGCCTGAATCCGATATAGTGGTGCATTCAGGTGAGTGTCGTACAATCGTACCTTTCAATGTCAGGGGGCCGGAAAAGTGACTTACGGTGCACTAACGAGAACTTTTTTTTGGGGGGGGGGGGGGGGGGATTTAAAAAGAAAATTAGTTGCTCTTTTTTTCCTTACGTAACTACGAACCGCCTTTATTCTCAGATGAAGTTGTTTTGAGATCAGATTATGTCGTTCTGGGTTATACGAAGGAAAGTTGTTTACTTTTTATGGTATTTTGTTTCTATTGAGTAATTTACATTTTTCTTCACTATAGAAAATATGCTGAACAATGAACGTATTTATTAATTAGGATATGAAATTTTTACCACAGATTCATTCAGATTGCTGATGTGTCCAATGGTATTTAAATGCATCAAAAATGGTAAATAAAAAAAAAAGTCACCTCTCCCTCCTGATCAACTCAGGTGAATGCCGACACCTGTGAAACGGAATCTCTTTTCAGGCAGCATTAGTCATCTACAAAACAACCTACAGTGAAATGTAGCATGCTCCATGGGTGAATCACAACTAAAACAGCTCTTTGAAAATCGATGTTCTCAATTATGGCACAAAGAAATAAATATTAAGTTTAAGACAAAGTTTTTGCAATGCATTAAAAACATTTTTTCGGTTTTACCTATGGATAAAATGGTTGAGTTAGCTAAATATAAAGTAGAAAACTCAAATGACCAAAACAGTACCAAAATATCACGTGCCCATAGTAATCAAATATAAATTTGATTGGATGCTGAGAGAACCTGGAGTACAGAGATACCCTGCAGGGCTGTCTTCTGAATGTCCAATTTTGTAAAGGTTAAGGGGAAGTGTTGCAGAATTACACAGTGTTCGTTATGGAGGTTTATTGTACCATTTACTGAAAAATCAGAATGTTTCTCACACACACAAAGTCCTTGCAAACAAATGAACAAGATCTATTTTTCAGCTAATAAATAAACATGTAGACATAAAATCTACGAGTATCATTGTGTATTTTTGTTGTAAAATTGTTAACTCACAGAAAACACGGCTATAACAAAGTATACGGCCAAGTTAATCAAGTTACGGCCACCCACCCTTCCCAGAGGATACAAGATCTATCTATCTACCTATCTATCTATCTATCTATCTATCTATCTATCTATCTATCTATCTATCTATCTATCTATCTATCTATCAATACACGCACAAACACACACACACACACATATATGTGTATATATATATATATATATATATATATATATATATATGTATGTATGTATGTATATATATGTATGTATATATATATATATATGTATGTATATCATGTAAGAACTACAACATGAAGTCTTAGTCCTTCATGTCCCTGGAGTAGTGTATCATGTTACTGTGGGTGTGGTTCATGGATCAGTGACTTGGATGAACTACCAACATATTTGGCACTGCTGTGTGACTATTCATACTGTGAACAAGCCCCACTCTGTCCTGCTTTAAGTACAGCTAAGTTCAGTGTTCAAGTGTATAAGTGTACAAACTGTGTATAAATATGTGTGTACTAAACTCTGTCAGTTGTTGGTTTGTACGGAAAAAAAAGTCCCCATTTACCACAAAAACTAAAGTAAATAAATAAATGAAAAAAAAAGAAAACATTCAGTAACCATTCCAAGAGAAGCATGTCAGTATGCTGCTTTTATTTCATTTGAACTGACAAGCTGAATTTACTGCAGTACAGAATGAAAGTTATTTCGAGAACAGGATCATTGCATTTAAAATATTTAAAGTAAAATTATACAGATAAACTTGATGGTTCTTTTAAAAACATTTTTTGTACATTAACCTTTAATTTAGTCATATTTCTTGAATGAAATAAGGTATATACAGTCAAGATTGTTCTGTAAAATAGTCTACAAACCATTTAGTCTACAAACCATTATATCCACTTTGAACATTTGTGATTACATTATACCTTCCCACACTCTTAAAAACACAACACAGATTTTATTATCTGAACTGATTCATTAAAGACAGTGTGAAACTGAAAACTTTGGACAAAAAAATTTAAGTTTGGATTTTAAATGGTCCCAACCAGTTTCTCCAAGATAACTCTAGAGGTTGACAGCTTTATAATGAAATATTTAAGCCGTTATCTGTTGTTTCTTTGTACATTTCCCATGGTTTAAAGGCAGTTTACAGCTAGCGTCATCTTAAAATGTAAATGTGTCAATAATTCGTATGATTTTAGGTTTATATGTTTGTTTGACTGAGGGATCACCGTAACAGATTGTTGTATACTTTGGTTTCTGCTTTGTGTTGTCTCTGTCAGGTTCAAACTTGGGTAATGTTACTTCAGAGATCCCACAGTCTTCAGCTGCAGCCTTGTTAGTGGTGCCATCAGAAAGTCTGCAGTTCTGTAGCATAACAGCATTATTAACCTCTTCTTTTCCTTCTTCAGGAACCTCTGTGTCTTTTTGTTGTGTCTCAGCTTTTGCTGATTTCGCTCTTGTTTCCACATGATTGCCAATGTCTTGAGGACTGCGTCCGGCACTGTTTTGAATATTTATGATGCTAGGAGCAGTCATTGAGGTATCAGACTGTGACGGTATACGTGCAGTCAGTGGATTTAAAGTTTCTGGCTGTGGTGCTGATTGAGTAGAGGATTTGTTCTCAGCACCATGTTGATCTTCAAATCTGTAAGCACGTGGAATAACATATTTGGGTGAGCCTTTCTGGCCAGTCACAGGTCTTTGGAGACTGAAGTTGCTGTTAGTTGCAGCTTTATAAAAGTCTCTAGCAAATGTCTTGATTGTTGGTTTGGCATTGCTTTCAGCAACTGGCATGATGGATTCACCTGCAGCTGATTTAGTGGAAGAAAACTGTAGGCTTCCTCGAGAACTGTCTGTAAGGTTTAACTTATCCAAAGCTTCAGTTTTCGCATCTTTCAGATGTATTTCAGGAGAGAAATACAAACATGTGTTCCACACAGGAGAGCAGGTCATGATGGTGGCCAGATGCCACTTCAATGGGAGCTCTTCCTCCACAAATAGGTTATTGGGTTGTGGGAAGGTCCAAGCTGTCACAGATGAGCAAGAGAGCTGCTCTAAGCGTCCAAATTTGACCTCCATTGTACTAAGCTTTGTGTCATCAACTAATGAGTGAGTTTCACTGAATTTTGCTGATCCAAGATGCTTAACCTCATCATCTTTAGCCTGATCATGTATATATTTGGATGGTCTATCAAACTCTTCAAATGAGGCCTTGCCCTCCACTTTTCCTGCTTCTAAGGTCTTCTTGATTTCTGTATCCAAGTTTACTTCTTTTATAATATCCTTTGCTTGATCTGCTTTTGCATTTGAAATATGATTTACTTTCAAGTGCTGTGTAACAGATTTACTTTTCTTTAGCTTCTGTGGGTTTTGCATGTGGTCGGTTTGATCTACCAGCTGTTGATGTTTACTTTCAATAAAAGCCACCTTCTCTTTTATATTAGAGGGAAGCTTGACTTTTCCAGCAGGTCTTTCATATGAGCAGTTCAAGTCTGTTGCATTACATACAGTAGCGAGGGATTCAAACTTCTTTAATGATGAAAAGAGGTTTCCTTTTCCAATGAGTCTTGGTTTCATTGGATGCTCCTTGGGTGTTTTTAGTACCAGCTCTTTTTGTTCAGCCATGGCAAACTTGGCAACAATTTCCTTCACACTATTTTGTCTCCTTAGTCCTCGTCTCTTGGCTTGCTCCTTTGTGTGCATGTCACGTTCAGTGTCTTTATTGTCATTATTGTGGTTTGGCACCCCTCTTCCAGAGGACAGAGTCCCTACTTCCCTCTGTTGGCTAACGTGGGGTTTGGGCAAGGACCTCAAGAATTTAGATTGGAGGAGCTGAAATGTGGTAATACGTCGAGATATGAAGTCACCTGCTCTTTGAGCTCCTTTTAATATGTTTTCTTTTTGATTCATCTGGCACTTCGTAGAAGCTCCAGGACTGGTGTCACTAACGTTTGCCTGGACTTTTTTTTCTGCTTCAAAAAAATGAACCACTTTGCAGCTTGTCTGGACATGAGACTGCCTCACAGAAACCTCACTTGACTGCTCATGGCAGCAATTTCTTTTTGTCTCCTGTGTAAAAGTTCTGGTCTCTGGCTTCTCTAGGTTTGTGTTTATGGAGCTCTTTGTTGGCATATCCTGCATTAAGTAATGCAGGAGACTCTCAAATATCCCTCGGAGCACCGGAGGGCATTTAGGGTCTTTAATCAGTCTCTTCAGTCTACTGGTTTCAGGACTTATTCTGGATTCCCACGAAGCTGGTCTACAGAGAATAGAGGACAGGGAAAACATAATCTCTTCAGCATTTTTTTTTTTCTTCAGTCTTGAAACTGGTAAGGCCACCCTGAACAAGAGTTTGGGTTGATTTTCATCTGGACACATTATTTCTTTTTTTGTCTGTTTGTTTGTTTTGAAGTAAATTTGACAGAAAGCAGTATTTACTGCTGTAGTTTCCAAAAGATGTGCCTTAATACAGCCACCTGAACGATCACATAATTAAATCATTTACCTCATACGGGAGGAGAGAAGTTATTTGGTCTTGCAGTGAATAAAATGTTATTGGTGATTAGTTCTGGGGGCTTTTTAAGGGAGGCGTTAATCAAAATGGTATTCTTTAGAGTAATTGTTGAGGGATAAAAAAAAGATCATCTTTATCTCAGTTCATTTTATTTTTCACGTCATTTATTTTCCATGTTATGGAGCTTTGACAGTATGGCACACTTTAGTTGAGAAAAGTATCACAGTGCAAATGGTAATTCCTATTCTACAACTCAACATTAATAAAAGTTAGAATCCTCTTAACCACACTGCACGGGCATTAATAAGCTAAATATTGACAGGTTGAAACTAAATCATCCAGAAAAACAAAAAAATAATCTTGCTGAAACAAACCTAGAGGCCTTACAATCAGTCAGAGATTTACAGACAGTGCTGGCAGAAACTAAAGGAGGTATTGATTGATTACATTCCTAATCTCCTTAATGTTAATACAGGTTAGACTTTGAAAATGTAGAAAAGGTCAAAGATAGGATTCGTCCTCTGATTAATAAGAATCATTCTTTTCATATGATACATAATGTTACGACAGCCAAGCATTATACTTTCTCCACAGCTCTGTCATTTGAAAATTATATAGATATTGCAATGGAGCAGTCATTGTGTCATAAAATCATGTGATGCATTCTGCATTATTACTGTAACAAAATAATTAATTTATCTATAAGATTCCTCTTACCAGAGAAATGATCTCCCAGAAAATATTCATTTGAATTCAGTTCCTGTGCTTCCATTGCAAACTTATGATCAGAGGTGCTTTTACATTGTACAGTTTATGACAGATCTGTGGAGTGGACTGAAGACAGCAAAGCAAGAGAAGTGAGATGAGAACAGGATGTCACTCGAGACTATAGGGATGAGGGGGTAGTGTTGGGCTCAGGGAAGCAGTTTTAATATCATATTCAGTTCTGCTGTCAGCCAGTAAAATTCAGGTCAGTGAAGATCTAGATTACTTGTCTATGCATTTCTCTGCAGATGCCGCCTTGTATAGTGCCTCTCCAAGCTCCTCCAGGTGTTCTCTTTTATCCAAATCCTGAAACAGGCCTGGGGGAACCTGACTCAGACCATACATTAGGCCATACAGACAACCTGCAATTAGGCCTGTGGCTTCACTCTCACCTAAAAGAACATTTTCACAAAGTCATAAAGAGCATGATATGGTATGTGTGGACTTTTGAATACATTTTGCAGGTCTATACTTCCGTAGTTCTCACCTCCATGAAACATGGCTCGTTTACAGAGTTCAGCCCAGTCACTCCCTGCAGCCAAAAGTGCGTCATATGCTATCATGGGAGCATCGTGACCTCTCCTACCAGCACGGCCTTCTGAGCTCCAGCGCTTGTACATCTGTTAAGACAAAAAAAAAAGCCTTCCCTGTTACGGACAGGAATCTGCATCCATACAAATATGAGGGGAAAGCTAAAGGAAATTACTTTATCTGTCTCCTCAGCGTCATAGTTGTCAGGGAATGAAGGTTTGTTTTGATCCTCCTTGTCTATCTCTCGTTCTTCAAGGTAAAACTGCCACTTGGCCTCAAAATAAAACCAGTTCTCCTGATACTCTACATAAGAAAGAACATTTACGTAGTAAAAGTTTTTCATACCATGTGTACAAAGCAAACTTCATTATAGTACTGTGTTGATTCACATTACTCTTTCTTTTCAGTTGGCTTAGTCATGTGAGTTATAAAATTAATCCTCCCTACAGATCAGTACCTATACAAACAATTTCCAACCTGCCATATGCCGTATGGTCTTTTTGCAGTACTCCTCAGCACGAGGGATGACCTTCATGAGTTCACGACCCCAAGTCACAAGAGGCTTCCCCTGGATTGCATATGATGCAAACAGTGCCGTTGTCAAGGAGCCAAGGAAGCCTGGACCAAGAGTGACACCACAATTGCCTCTTCAGTCTATAACAGCTGAGACTTACTAATTTAGTCATATTAATTCAATGTTCTTTTGGGGGAAATTTAAATGGAAATACTGATACTGAATAGAAAGGGTCAACACCATCACCTGTTGGGTGGTTGTGGGTCATTCTGCCTATCTCAATGCTAACTTCCACCAGGTTTTCTTGTCTCTCAGGCTGCCAATATCTCATTCCCACACACATGGCTTTGGCTGCTGCTCCAAACCCAGACCCTGGACATAAACACATGTACATTTATCCAATAACACATACTTGACTTAAGTTATATTGGGGCTCATTACAAAAGAACAAGATTAAATTGTTAAAAAGAATTGTCGTTTGGTGACCTTTTTCATTGAAAGGTGTATGCCAGGCAAGCAGGTAGTTGTGTGGTTTAAGATGAACATGGGACTCCACAGTAGCAGGATCAGGGGCTCTTCCCTGGAGAAAAACCATGGCTTCAACATAGAGACGTACCACTTCTCTGTACAGATCCTCCAGACACCAGTAATCTAGACACACACAGACATAAACATACATTGGTTGAGTCATAAAGACTGGCATGCAAAACAAGATGTGTGGTACTGTGATGAGCTAAATTTAGTTTCAGTCTGCCAGATCACAGATTAGGACCTGAATGCCTGTGGTTTGAGTGGAGTCACTTCCTCATACTGTGAGGTGTCCATCCATAGTTTGTTGATGTGTGTGGGAGAGAAATTTGAGTGTATTTGAGATGGGGTTACACAGAGGATGAATGAGGATAGTCCATCTAAGCGCTGACAAATTCTTCAGTGAATATGTGTAAAGAAGGAGTTGGGAAATTTTGATTTTTACTTTTTGTTTTTGTGTAATTTGGATTTCTTTGTTGTCTGATGCAGACAAGAATGAGCGATATTATCAATGTGCCTTGACTAATAAGAATCAGGGAACTAGAAAGGTCTTTCAGCTTTTGCTGGAACCATTAATGGAGTATCAGTTTTACATATGTCAATTATATATGAAAAAGATGGAAGCATGCACATTGCATTCAGCTGTTATATGGCTTGCCAGTGTGTGTGTGTGTGTGTGTGTCTACCCTTATATGTACGAAATGGCATGCTAGATGATGGCTAAATAGGGCTTCCTAATCTTAAAAGATGTCATCAACATTTTTTTCTCTGGACCATCCTCATTAGTTTTGAGCCACATCCACAGTAAGTCAAACATGATACCAGTAGATTATAGAGGGCTCTGACCTGCTATTGTTCAGCAAAGCAGAACTGAGGATCAGCTTTTCCAAAGTAGTCTATTTTGAACTGTCCTGTTGTGATGGCTTGTTGAAGAGGTTTTAGCTGCTATTTTGGGGAGGAATTTAAACTGTATTGTAATTTGTACTGTATTTGGACTTAAACTGTTGTAGAGATGGATGATGGTATGTCAGGAGGTTTAGTCAGTCAGGTCTGGTTTGTAAGTTCATGATTAGCAGCTTTCACAGACTTTATATGACTGGATATTTATAGAAAATCTATTTGTTTTCTAACAAATAAGGGAAAATTTTGGTTTCATGTGAAGTTACATTAAAAATGTATAATGGAGGATAAATTTGAATTAGCTTTTCTATGAGCTCAAGTCTCCTAGTTTGCCCCTTAAATTCTCCATGTTCTGCTTCTTTGCTTTAATCACACACATACCTGTTACAAGTGCTTCTGCTGTGGTCATGTGCATCAGCACCACATCACTCAGAGGCCAGTTGTCAGGTTCCAGTTTAAGAGCCCCCAATCCCCCCAAAGAAGCCAGTTCCTCTTGGATCTTCTTGCCTGATGTGCAGCTCTCCCAGTGGCCCTTCTTGTAGCCCAAAGCATCACCAACAGCACCCAGAACCATGGCTGCTTTGAATTTCTCCATGATGAAAAGGTTTAGCTCAGACTTAGCTCAGGCCAGCTAAACTTTAAAAAAATAAATAAAATACGGTGTCCTTGATGGAGCCCTTGCTCCTGACACAAGTCACACTTGGGACTCCTACAATCTCCTTTTAGGTCCTCTTTATCGCCTCAGCAGATGCACCGTCAAAGTTAAATAAAAACAAAGGAAATTCTTTTGTCCTAAAACATCCTGAGAAATTTCAACCTTCACTGTGCTCACTTTTAGACAAAGAATTCAATTTTCTCCATCTCAGCTTACTTTTCCACCTGTCCATCCTCAGAACTCCCACAGTTTCTCGTGCATGAGCTTCAAGCACCACGGATGGGCAAACACACACATGCTAACAGAAAAGCGTTGCATTATCAGATGCAGCTTCTTTGTGTTGGGTGGTGGTGGATTCAACTGTCGTCAGGTGTCTCCTAAAAAGGCAATCCCCATGATCCCACAACCTAAAAGCTGGATGACGGCAGCTTGGTAATGGGAGGGGGTTTGACACTGAAGGAGATGCTAATGTGCTTCTGGGCTGGAGCACAAACATGTGAGCTTGTTCTGGAGATAATAAACATTCCATCTGACCCAGTGGATATCCAGACCCTCCAACTTTTCTTCCTTTTTTCTTTTTTTTTTTTTAACTGTTTCAAGCTTATTTGCTAAAAGTTACTTAAACTTTGTGCATTGCTCAAGAGTTCCATCCCTGTGTCCTTGAAACTCATTCTTTTTGGATTAAGCCACATAAGTCATGAAGATTTTAAAGACATTTATCCCAAAGTATACAAAGTACTTTTCATTTATCTTTATTTGAATATAACCATAAATATATGTAGAGTAGACAAAGTATTACAAGAAAAGCTGGTGATGATATGCAGCAGGAATGCAACCTGATAAGGGACAACTGTTACCAAGCAGTCATTGTAGCACTCTATCAGAACAGCTGCTTCTCAGCAGGAATACAGATTTCTTTTTCCCTTTGCTCACAACTGGGAGGCAAAGTTACATACCTCTAAACTCTTTAGTAAACAACTGTTGACTCTTTATTGGAACAGCTTTGCATGGTACATCATCATCACCAAATTCAATTTAATCCTTAATAAACTATAATATATGGTCATTTTGTTACACGTAGATCACTGACATATGGTACACTTGAGCTAAAAGTTCTATGATTACTATAATTATATTTACACTTCATCCGTATTCATAGAATACCAATTTTAGTACAACATGCTCCACCTAATCATCTATTGTGCAGTGCTGGACAGAAAGACATCTTTTACAAGACTTAAAAACAACGTGCTTTATTGATATTTTTTAAGAGAACATAGGCAAAAAATCAAAAAGCTAACAAAAAAAGAAACATTGATCTGTAAATGACTGATTTTTTTATGACAATACTGTTTTGATAAGAATGATCTGCATGACTGGAAACAGCTGATTACACATCTGACAAATAAAAATGTACCAAAAGCTAAAAATACACATAATTATACAAACCACTATTTTCTTGCTCCTAAACCACAGCGACATCACACATCTCGCTGCTTTGACTTATGTAGGTTCATGCACAACTTTGATCATTCAGCAAAAGAGTTGCAACACAAAGGCACTTTATAAGAACTACTTCACTGAACCAACACGCTGACCTTGCTTAGTTGCTTTGAGCAATGGGACACTTTAATCAGCTCTTACGGACATTGGATTCTTGCCACTAAATGCATGAAATAGTTCCCCTTAAACTTATTCAAATTTGCATCCATGTATATCATAGTTTTTTCATCTCAATGACAATTTACTATAAAGTTGTTAGCCCAATAGAAGACAGTGATTTTCCCTGTACACAGGGAACATATTTATTTTTTCCTGTAGACAGGGAAATAAACCATATTTATTTTTTCCTGCACACAAGGAAATTAGCCATCTTTATTTTTCCCTTCATACAGGGAAATAAGCCATCCTTAATTTACAACACATGGCATAAAAGAAATATTGTAACAACTGGTAGAACAAGATGGGTATTGCTGTTTATAACAGAAAGTATGGCAAACACTGATGTAAATACAGAAAGCCAGACTGTTGCTCACCCCGACTGGGAGATTACTGTTACCTGAGGTCTGCCTCATGTCACACTGCATTTAATATAATGCAGGTTTGTATAGCGTTTAGAAATACACCTAGAAAGTTAACAATACATTTTGTAAAAAGTATTGTTGTCTTGATTGCTATCAATAGAAAGGATCAAATCCTGGATGTTGCGTCTGCTTACAGTACAATGACAAGTGCTTTAACGCTCTGCCACCTGTAGATGGCAGTGAACGAAACCACCACCTACCTACAGGTGACAGCTTATAAACAGCAGCAGCTAACATCCAGCAGTGTAAATTAACACTTAGAAACTACAGGTTGCTATATAGTTCAAAGAAGAAGAAAAAAACAAACAAAAATTTAAAATGTAGGTGAAAACTACTTTTATGTAAACTGAATAGCCCTGTAGTTGTTTACAGTGCTGCCTGATTTAAATGAAAATAACTTACAACATTAAAAAAAAAAAAAAAAAAAAAGTCACTCAGTGCAGATTGTAAAGATGACAAGTCTTCACCTGGATAAGAGGAAACAGTCAACATGCCAGTCAGTTTCTCTGAGAGAATAAACATATACTGCAGAAGCAAAAACTCTAATTAAATATTGCAACGTTTTTGCAATTTAAAAATAGATTTCCAAATGTTTCTTAGGTATCAACTTGACTGTAAAGTTTTTTTTTTTTTACCTGTTCTGTCAGGTACTTTTTTTTTTCTCTCCTAAAATCTCATATCTAGAAGAAAATTACGTAACAGGTGTTACAATTAGAATCTGCTGGTGCTGAGCTCAAAATGCACGCTACTTTTTTAAAATTCTCAGTTGAAAAGCAAAATGTAGATCTGAATGCTTTCCCTGTCGATCAGTGATTCAGAATTTCCCACCCTCTCCACACACAAAAGTACCATAGCAAGCAAGCTCACAATTTCTCTCCTCTCACTGTTATTGAGAGCTCAACATTCCCAAACCTTGAAATTATTTTTATCCCTCAAAATGAGTCGCACTGCCTCAAAAGTATCATGACAAATTGTGCAGCTGCTCACGTGCTGTTCCATTCACAACTGGCCACTACTGGCTGCAGCCATAACTTAATCCTGTGCATGTATTAAAAGCTCACTTTCACAGTGCCAAGGGTGCTCCTTAATGAGTCCATAATAAAAGCTAACCCCATTGGTAGTCTCAGACATGAGTCTTAGTGTACTCATTACTTTTAATATTGCAGTTTCAGTCAATCCAGGCCTAACATTTTTTTTCCTGCTGATTACGTTCCTGCTTTTCTTTCTTTTCCAAAGTAGTTTAATGGGTCACTCCCCATTTGAGGCATCTTATACAGCTAGAAGAACAATCTTAATGACAAACTGCAGACAGACTCACTAGGAAGAAGTCTCTTTTTGGCTCATTTATATCAAAACCTCATTTAGTTGACAAAAAAAATTGAAGGAAAGCAACTCCAATGGCTGCACAGTGCTGGAACAAATATTACGTCATGTTGCTGTTGTTCCCTGTCACAATTGGTCGAGCAAACTCCACAAAGTCATCAATGAGGACCGGCCAAGCCCCTGAGTAGAAAACAAAAACGATGATGTTGGGTTACATCCTAATGCAGCAGGTAAAACATATGAAATGTTCTTCAATATAAATGCAATTAAAGTAAAATAACATGTAAATATATTTAAATGTGTGCAGATAACACCTCAGGAAAAAAAGAAGAAATAACAAAAGCAATTGCTCCAGCCTACTAATCTCACAGTTTTCATTCCTATCCGAGTTGACTGAGAATGGGTCTTTTATTTCCAGCCATTTTAACTGTACTTTTTTGGCTTTGAGGTTGGTACTGAGATGGTGCTGCTGTGACAGAGGCCCTAAAAGAAGTGAAAGGCGCAGCTCAGTTCTTATTTTTTGCTGGTATACAGCGGTATCCTACTATTGGTACAATACGTGATAAAGCACACATTTGGTTTAAGTTGCACCTGACACTCGACTTTTCTGTAAGGTTACGTATTTATATTAGAACCAGAGGTGAATAATTCAGATGCCATAAATCCAGATCACTCCTAAAATTTAATGGAATCCAAGTTAAACCAGGACCCATTCTTAGAAAAAAAAAAAACCCATAAAAATCCCCTCATTCATTTTTCGATAAAGTTGTCAACAGACAAAGACAAATAAACACTGGCAGAACATTACCTCTACCATCTACTCCTATTTAAACCTACTACTCTATTCAACTCGGTCCCACAAGGTTTCATTGTATCCCTGCTTCAACACACCTGACCCAAATTAAATGGATCCAACAGCCAACTAAGTTCATTAATCTGAGTCAGGTGGATTGTTGCAGGAATATGTTGAAAACCTGCAGGGCTGCAGCCCTCATGGGACTGAGTTGAACAGCCCTGGAATAGTATGATAAAGATGGTAAAAAAAAAAAAAAAAGAAATACTGACATCTAGTGGTGAAGATGAGCATAAAAACTTCAAATACCAAGAAGTTGTGATTATGATAGTGGCAGTCAGTGTCCACAATTGTTCCTGACATTTACATCTGCAAGTGGATCCAGTTTTCTGAGGTGCAACAACGACTGCACATCAGGTTACTACTAAAAGTTGTTTACATCTGCATTGTATTCTTCTAGATGCCTTTTACTTAACTTCAAAGTGGATAGTCTTGCACCTATCAAACGAGGCTGGTGCTATAGCTATAAAGTGCAGAGGGTTGCCACTTCCCACAGAGTTGTTTGTCTATTTAGAAACACCATAGTAAACATGGTGACACAAATATGATAGTTGCCATGGATATGAACCCACAGCAAGTAAATATAAATAGCCTATTTATACGAAAATAAAAGCAAAACAGTTATTTCAGTAAAGCGATTAGATGCCATATGAATACCATTATAAAAGATACATATTGTTTTTTTTGTAAATTACCTTTGATTTTGTTTTACATTGCTACCTGTAACACAGCTTTGCTGTCCAACTAAGCCAATGAGTTTATACAAGACAATATAAATATTACAAACCACCTATTTGTTTGGATCTACCATCAACAAAGCAAAAAGTTTTAGTGTCATGACTGATTACACATAATCTCTCTTGGACTAGACAGATCAGACCATACGAATAAAACCATATGGTCTTCTCAGACGCACCTTCTTCATCATAGTTTGACATGTCATCTGCAATCATGTTGCCAAAGTCCAGAAGGAGGTTCCATGTGTCTTTGGGAATTGACCGCTTGTGATGCTCCTAAATACAGCACATGAAAAGGTCAATCTTAATTATATTCTACCTTAATGGAAGATATTAAAACATCAATAGTGTTAAAAAGGCATTGCTTGAACACAGATAATATTCTGCAACATAATTTGCAGACTTGAACTGATGTGGAAAAAAAATGCTGCCATGCACTTTAAATATCCACCTAACACAAAAAAGACAAAAGATTTCATGCTGGAATAAATAAAGGTTCTATTTTCACCATCAAAAAGCGGTTCCACAGATCCAAGAACTTGAATCGGCCTGTGAGAACTAGATTCCAATAGGCCACGGCCATCTCTAGGTCTGAAAAGTAAAGAGCAAAAAACAAAACAACTAATATTTTCTAAAATGAAAAACAAGTTGTAGGATTCAAAAGTTTTGTTTGGGGAGAGGGCGTGTTATTTGCTAAATGTTTCCCACATTTTCTGCTTACCTAAACCTTTCTGGCCTGGGTTCTTTGCAAAATTGAAGGTAAATTGGTAAAAGTCTTTAAATTTCCCAGTGTCTTTCAGCTCCTGCTCTAGTTTGGGAAGGCTGGCTTTGAGTTTTTCAGGGCTGTCACAGCTAAATGGTACAATGACAGAAACAACAAAGATGTCAAGTCTTGCAGAGCTCACATTGATCAGTATGTAGAGTGATGTAAAACATAGTCTTATAGCAAACAAAGTTTACAACTTTTACCTGTGTTTCATATAAATATGCAAGTGTGTTTAGGAAATTACACTTTATAAATCCAATTATGCCGTGTCAAAAAGCAGAGGAATCTATGATGAAATATTATTTATTTCAGTGTCATGGTTTCTAACCCGAGCTCTGCCATGCCATCCAGGAACTCCTTCCTGCTAAACTCGCATTGTGTGGCTGCTCTGAACTTCCACGCCACCACAAGGATGCTCATGCTTGCTGGGTCCAGAGTCAAGTCATCGCAGAACTGCTGGATTCCATCAATGCCTATTTTATTCTCATCGTGGGGGTCTGCAAAGATAGCAGGGAGGAGTCAGCAACACAGAACGAAACAAGCTGTATTCATGCAAGCATTTAGTTTGGTGAAATAAACAGGCAATGGCCCTGCCTAAAACTTGCCTTTGTATCTGTTGTAGAGCTGTTCCAGCTTCTTACGGTCCACTAAGGTTTTCATGGATTCTTTGTAATAGAGGTCAGGGTTCTGGAAGTAGTTGTCTGTGGCAATTTCTAGTTTCCAGTCATTCTGTGTTAGGCAGTACACGGCTGTCCTCTCCCCTGCCTGTGTGAAGGACATGAACTGCCGAATCTTGTCCTTCTGCGATGACTTCAACTTGTTCTGCACAACAAGTTGACACAGAAAAGTACAAGTTACATCAGTTACTTCACTTTAACACAACATGTAAGCACAACGTTGTCTGTATTATAACAGGAATTACGGTTACATTTTTGACACAGGACACAGTTAAAGACGTGAAATAGTAGACAACTGCAAACAATTACACCACTACAAGTCCAGATCACAGCATAACTATTGTGATTTCAAGACCATGAGTTCTTTTTAAAAAATAAACAAAAAAAAAAAAAAAAAAAAAAAAAAAAACAATCTTCAATAAGTGGGATGCAAAGATGCATGTGAAGTTCAACTTTAGTATAGTGCCAAGATAGGAATTCCTCTGAAGCAAGAGCTTTCAATAAAAAAAAAAACAAACAAAAAAAAAACATACTCGATACTTTAAAATGCCCGCATGGTTGAGGTTAAACGACGCCTGCATGTAACTAAAACATTTCTACAGCAGTGTAGATGTTAGCATTTTAATGACAACAGGGTCACTTTCAAAAGCAGCGCCACCAGGCTCTGTTAGTTTGCAGATCAACCAAGGATATTGGGAGGGTTGCGCGTCTCGTCATTACAGACCTGACCCACCCGATATTAAATCGAGACAGGCAAGTGTTTAGTGACCCAGTTCTCCCTGGACATGGAGGTTTTGATCCGGCAGGCTCTCCTCCAGGATCAGCAGCACAGACGAGAAACCAAAAAGGGAAAGGTACGTAATTCAAGTGCAAGTGTCTAATCTTAAAATACCAGCTGACCTTCCATTTCCCTTATATCACTGACACACATCACTCTGGCAATGCGACACTTGGCTGAGAACACCCTGATCCCAAACATCTCGCGGAACCCCGAACAAGCTCGTGGCAGTCGATATAAATCTATGGATTTGTTGAACGGGCTAATGCATTGTCAGATTATGTTTATAAAATGTTACCTACCATTTTATCACCGCCTGATTTTTGCAAAGTTGATATAAAAAATACTCCTACTCCGCATGCGCAAGAAGCCCTGCTCGACCGCAGATTTCTCGGAATCATGGGATATGCAGTTTTTCCCAGCACAGCAACCTAACGAGCCTTGTGCCAGTAAGAGTTTCTGACATGCGAGAGGGCAAAAAACACCTCAAAGTAATGTTCTTGACTTATTAATCAGTACATCTTTTGCTGATAATCATTTTAAAAGGAAATTGTCCTTATCCCATCTTGGGTGAAAATTAGTGTTGTGTAGAAACAATCGACGAAAATTCAACTTCCTGTAGTTTAAATATTTTTGATTTATTTAAAGTGAATAATACAATGTAAAGCTAGACTTTGTATATTTAGATGTAAAATTAAACCGAGAGGAGCTGTCACAATTTCAAAACTCTCGACAAATTCGACTGGAAAAAGTAAAACATCTGAAAACTACAACTCCCATATTAAATCTGATACGATGTTTCGGAAGTAATCCGGCGATAGGTGTACATTACATCAACATGGCTAAATACAAATCATATTGAAATGGCTGTTTTGTTTAAGTTGATTTTTTTTTTTGTTTGTTTAAAGGGGCGTTTCTTAAAAACGTCATTGCTGGTAAAGTTCAATTTACTCGCTCCTGTTAGCAAAACAGTGTTAGCAACAGCAACGTTGTGTACTGTGTGTACTCAGCTGGCGGATACTGGTCTGACAGCTCCACAGGCTAATTTGGCTTACCCCAAACCAGAAATCAATATCAGTTTACCTAAATCCTATTTTTAAAAACAAAACCAAAAAAAGATATATGTATTTTATCGAAGGTAGTTCTGCTCACCTTTGCCTGCCCTCTGCTGACATTGTCATTAGCGACTGGAAGTCGGAGTGATCACCAAGTTAGTCGCAAAGTAAAACCGGGAACGCCTGTACGGCTGCTGGTTTCAGCTATGTGGCAGAGGAGGAGGGGTGTTGGTGCTGGTGCGGCACAACAACATGATTGTTCCCGTCCAGTTCGTCTTCTTTGGCTGCTGCAACTCTTGCAGTCGTGGAGTTGAGAACAAGGATAGTTGTCGTATTAAAGGTAGTCGCAGCTTTTCTTTACTGATCTGTCGCCAGTAAAGTGTGTTTGGGATATTCTACGAATGGGCGATGTAACCGAGCATGGTGTTTTCTGGTATGTCTAAGTCATGTTCGGGATGTGTTCAGATGAGGGCGTATTTCTTATTAATTTCTCTATTTTACTTCACGTTTGTTTCCTGTTTGTTCACAAGTGAGCTAACAACAGGATCAGGTTATCTGTAACAAGCTACTGTACTACAACTTCATACACTAGTTTTCTTTTGGGGTTTTTTTCTTTTTCATTTTGTAAAGTCGGATAGTGCATTTTTTTATTCCACGTAGGTCAACAGCTAGTGATTTCTGACTACATTTTTAGATACTTTTTTTTTTTTTTTTTTTGGCATTGTTTATCTGATGATGAAATTATCAAAGCTCATAAAAGCCAACTATTCCATTGGATTTCCACATTAATCAATTATATCAGCTTTTACATTAGTCTATCGTCCACTTTACTGATCAGATTTCAATCAGTAAAATACTTTCAGTACTCTTACTTGTACAAAAATCCAATAATATATTGGATATTATATTGTTTCCCTTAGCACAGGTGCACTTTAGGGCCTTTTGTTATTATCTGCTTTATTAAAGCTGAGAATAAACTTAACAGAAAACAGTAATTTTTTGCTAAATTTAGGAAAATATGAAATGTACAGTTATGTGTGTTTGTGTGTGCAGTCCAAAATGGAACAGCGGTGCTACTAATTTCTAGCAACACTGTCAGAGAGCTGCAGTCCAGTGGAGGAAAGAGGGACCAAGGCAGAGTTTGGAAAGAAAGGATCACTCCGCTTGACTGTTGACTCATGGTCTGAGAAGTGCAATCCAGCTGGCCTATGAGCTGAAAACATTTAGGCAAGTTGCCATGTATTAAAAGCTTTGGTGTAAGAAGTGAATTCGCTCTGAGTATTGTTTTTCAAATATGAATAGATATGTCATATTAGGTGTTAGCCAGAAAAAACAAGTAAGCTTGGAATTGAAAAATCTGACGTGTTGTCTTAAGTCAGTGTGCTATTTGCTGCTGAATGGTCTTGTGAACCCACAGGTGGGTTACCACACCCTATGTAAAGATTTCATGTCTGTGGAGATGACAATGATAACTTGCAGCTTGCACAAAAGGTTGCAGCAGTTTACTTCAACCCATTCACACCTACAAACTATTTTTGGGGTCCTTCTTTGTGTAGTTTGCATGTTCTCCCTATGCACACATGTATTTTTCCCTGATGCCACAGCTTCCTCTCACCAGCCAAAAACTTGCATGTGAGTTTGATTGGATGTAACTTGGATAATTATAATGCTTGTAAAAACCACAATAGAAGACATAAAAAATAAGTTGCATATCAAATAGCTTGAAACAGACATATCCAACAAGCAGTCTTAAACCTAAACCAAGAAGAACATGACAGATATATTTACCACATCACATTTTCTCATATGTAAACATAAAGCTTTGTTCTTGCAAGACTACCATGTTTAGGCTTGCAAACAGAAATTTGGCATGTAAATGACCAGACTACCTGATGATCACAGTGTATGTGGAACAGTAGGTTAGTGTTCCAGGAGTGATAGGAGGCTTTTAGAGGTTTTTAACCCCCAGGGCCCCTGCCGTTGGTAGAAAATAATCTAAAATACCAAAGAAGAACTATGTTCCTTTATGCAACAGTGAGACTAATCATTTAGTTTTTTTTTTTTTTTTTTAAAGCATCACTAACACAAATAATTACTGTATGAATAAATAGTTAATGGTTAGCTTAGTTTTTTTAGGATTTGATGTTAAACAGTAAACATGTAAAAGGTCACATATAAATTTCCTTAACACGTTCATTTCCCTACAAAGTCACAACACCTCTTGAGTGTTTAAGTGGTAATTGTATTATCAGTTATGGACATGAATGGTGACCTGTCATGTTTGTACCCTGCCTCTCGCCCAATGATTGCTGGGTTAAGTTCTCGCAACCCTGAATTAGACTAAGTATTTAAGAAAATAGATAGATGGATGAATAATTGGTATCCAAATACATTGTTTTCTGCTTAAATTTAGCTAAAACGTCTTGTCTTTTCTTCTTCTTCCAGAACTTGTTGACTTCATCAAACTCCTCACCCTGGACCAAAGCAGAAGTCTGAATGCAGGTTGTATGCTGGCTGCTGTCCCTTGGCCTGGCAGGGACACTTGCTGTACTCCCGAAAGACCAGGTGGCTCGGCATGCCATCAAGGCCTATAGGAACAAAGCGGTCACACATGGCCACAGCTGGGTGGCCAGAAACTGCAAGCGGCTAGTGGGTCTCCTCAACCAGAAGAATGTAGCTGTCAGGAAGCTGGCAGCAGCTGCTGATGCAGTTGGACGAGATCAAGGCCTTTCAGAAGCAGAGAAACATTTCCAGGTATCAGACAGAGAGCAAGCACTGAAAGTTGTCTGTTTGAATCACAATCCAGATCATTGTTAGACTTTTTAATGTATCATTTGCTCTCTGTTGACACTTATAACATGTTTTCATGCTAGAAATAACAAAATCTCTCAGGCTATATTTCTTAATGCTCCCTTTTTCCTGTTGTCACTGATGAAGATGTTTGAACTGCGACACATTAGCACCAGGCAAAGTAGCTTCAGCTTAATCGGGATGCCTGAAACTGCAGTCTACTCACTGTATGGTGTTTCACTTTCTCAATTAAGGTTCACACTCTGGAGGTTTTTCAGAAGGAGCTGAATGAAAGTGAACACCTGGTGTTCCAGGCAGTGCACAGCCTGCAGAGGGTGCTGCAAGGTGACTATAGGGATGTGGTCAACATGAAGGAGAGCAGCAGACAAAGACTGGAGGCCCTCAGGGAGGCAGCCATAAAGGTAAAGTTATTTTTCCATGGATACCCCAGTTGCAGCCAAAGAGTTATCTTTTTTGCTTGCAAATATACAAGTGGGGGCCTTGAAATGAGCTGGCCAGATTCTCTAAATGCTAAGGATAAGTGTGACTTGTCTTATCTGTTGTAATGTAGGATATACTGCCCCGACTGTTGTAAAAGCAACAAAGCTACCTCACCCCACTCTTCCATGCAGCAGCAACATTCAAAGCAACACATCTGAGATTTGTAATTAGATCAAAATCAACATATTTTTAAAAACGAAGAGATCTGTCTTCCAAGAAGAGGCGGTCATTTTTGTTCAGATGAATGATTTTGAGTTCATGTTCAGAGTTTTAAAAAGAATAGAAAAATAAAACGTCTAGGTTTGGATTTATTGGCCTGATGCTTAATGCCTATCTTGCACAAAACCAACAGTTTTTTGGTTTTTTTTTTTTGCAGAGAATCTAAGGAATTTAATTTTGTGTAAATAAACAGGCTAGTTAACATATCACAATATAACAATCAATAGTTCTCACTTAAATGACTATATTCTTTTTTTTTTTTTTTTTTTTTTTACCATATCAATTAAAAAATGAAGTTAGTTTTCATCTGATTGGACATAATTATACAACCTGAACAGAACAACCATACAAAATATGATAATATATTTCGGCAAATACATATATAGCTATTTATTTATTTCTATTTTTTTATTTGTTCATCAGTATTGGTCAGATACCCTTGTAGTCTGTCTTTTGAATTCTGTAGTTTTAGTACAGCTGATCCAAGTCATATTCACAATTAGATTTATTATTGTTTCCACGGAAATGTCTTTCATCTGTAGTTTCCTGCAACATAGGGCACATTCTTAAATCACTCATTAGTTCATCTGAGGTAATCCCTCAACAGACAAACCAAATCAATCACTTGGGATTTAACATAACACGCCTCATGTTTACACCTCTCACAATATGGATATTCAAAAATACTCTAAAATTAAAAAAGAAATCTATTAAACTCTTGAAAATAAAATATTTCACTCTGAATGTCTGTAATAAAGCATATGTTTACTCCTTTGCATGGCTTTAGTTCATTATAGCTGCCATGAGCTTATAATCAACAAGTGATAAGTTACGATCAGTCAGTCTACTAATTATATTGTTTGTCTTTCTGCAAAATGTCTGAGTTGATCACTGCAAGTAGTCAGTGCTTGGCAAACTAACCATGCTGTCCACCAGTTACAATAAAGGTAAAATAGATTAGCTGTTTACTACATGAGGCTTTGTTTAATGAGTTTTCTGTTTGAAGTGTACACTTAACATTTGCCTCCATTTGTTGTCGTCCTTTAGGAAGAACAGGAGTATGTGGAGCTGGTGGCTGCAGAGAAGCACCAGCAGGAAGCCGTAAAGAGTGCTTTGGCCCAAAACAAATCTCTGTCCATGTTGGATGAAATTCTAGAGGATGTCAGGAAGGCAGCGGACCGATTAGAGGAGGAGATTGAAGAGCATGCCTTTGACAACAACAAACAGGTAAGTGAACCCTTCCACACACCTTGGTGTTTTATGATTCAGGAGATTACTTGGGAATTTAGTGGTTAAACACAAAAGCAAAAGTTATTTTTCAACGAACTGGAACAACGAGGGCATCATTGCCTCTTGTTCGGCAATTCGTCAGCTGTTGTCTGCTTTTACACTCATTGTCTAGATGAAGGGAGTGAATGTAGAAGCAGTTCTGAGAGTGGAGGAGGATGAGGAGAATGGAGGGAAAAAGAAAAACAAGTCCAAACTGAAAGAAGTAGAGGATGACCTGGGACTGAGCATGCTCATTGACTCACAGAATAATCAGTATGTTCTGACCAAACCACGAGACTCCACAATGCCAAGAGCCGACCATCACTTCATCAAGGTGAGTTATTCCTTCTTCACATTTGACTGGATTCAGGCTTCATGAGAATGTTTCTATTTATTTGTTTTTAGTCTTTAACAATACAGTCTTTGGCAGTTTTCAGTATTTGACAAAGCAAAGCCTTACTGGAAGTTTTCCACATGTTTGTGCAGGACCTGGTGTCAGTGGTGATGCTGTCGCTGCCATGCGGCTGGATTTGCACTATGGTGGGTCTTCCTCCCATGTTTGGATACATCATCAGTGGAGTCCTGCTTGGTCCCTCTGGCCTCAACAGCATCAAGGTCTGCATGTGTGTGTGTGTTGTGTGTCTATGAGAGAGTTAGAGTAGAAGCACATCGGATCATAAATGAAGACTAATGCCAGTCTCATTGTACTTTGTGCTAGTTGTGGGTTTATACTTGGTTGTGTGTCTTGCAGTCAATGGTGCAGGTGGAGACTCTCGGGGAGTTGGGTGTGTTCTTCACTCTGTTCGTGGTGGGGCTGGAGTTCTCACCTGAGCGCCTTCGAAAGGTGTGTGTGTGTGTGTGTGTGTGTGATTGTGGTTGGGAGTAAATTTGGAAGAATATGTTTAAATTATAACAATTATTCTATTTTTTTTTTAAACTTGATTGGTAGGAAATAGATATTAATCAGTATAATATGTTATTTGTGAGCAGGTATGGAAGACCTCAGTTCAGGGGTCATGCTACCTGAGTCTGCTGATGGTGGGAACCGGACTGTTGTGGGGACAATTTCTTCATATTCGACCCACCCAAACTGTCTTCATTTCCACCTGCTTGTCCTTGTCCAGCACTCCACTAGTGTCTCGATTTCTAGCAGGAGGAAGCAGGGTGGAAAAAGAAGGTATGCAGATATAGTAGGCATTTATATTGCATGAAGAATGTAAACAAATCATTAAAAAAATATATATCTTTGTGTGAGACCCATTAAATGCTGCATAGGTGCTATGTGGGTATTTCCCATTTATTGTCTCTTAGGATTAGAAAAAAAGAGGAGATAACTTAATTCAAAGTGCCAAACTAGTTTAATGCCGGATCCGATCAGGCTGACATGAAGGTGTCTGCTGTTTTGTAGCATTATAAAGGACGTTTTGTTCCTTTTGTTCTGTTGATGACTGTTGTTACAGCTGTATTTCACATTAGTTTGGATCATCTGAAGCCAAAAAACATGAGTACATACAGTAACAGGACATGAAGGCAATATTAAAAAAAAAAAACTAAAAAAAAAAACCATGCAGCAATATGGAAGTTCACAACGTTCATGAAGCTCAAGCCATACTTCCTTATTTTTATTCTAGTTTTATTTGATATGGACAAGTATGCTTCATGAATGATGGCACATACTGCAGCATTTTAGCCAAGGCTAATTTTCAACGCTCGTCCCTAGTTGGGCTTTTACACAATACAGGAAAGTACTGACCTTCACTGGTATTTAGTCATGCAAACAGCTTCATTCTTATGACCCACTTGGTAAATTACATTTTTGTTTGTTTGTTTGGAAAAAGTTCAGTTTATTTTACAGGAGTGGTGGTAAGTTAGGAAAATAGACCTTTAATCACAGCTTCTTTATTACATCAGTAAAACTTACTGTGCGTAACAGATCAGGACACACAACTCATACCTGATGTTGCTTTACGTTATTGTGAGAGATAATAAAAGCTTTCTTAGAACTGTTGCTGATTGTGTTTTGACTTATATTCACGTGTGTGAAAGGTGACCTGGACTACAGCAGCGTTCTCCTTGGGATGTTGGTGATGCAAGATGTTCAACTCGGCCTCTTCATTGCCGTCATGCCGACGCTGATTCAGGCACAGAGTGGAGATTTGGAAAGGTCAGCTAGACGTTTTTTCGTTGTTGTTTTACATGTCCCCCACCCTCTAAGTACACACATGCAGTTATGTAAATCTCTTGTTCTCTGCAGCTTTCTGTTCGGAGGTCTGCGTGTGCTGTATCTGCTGGCACAGGTGCTGCTGTCTCTGGCTGCTGTACTGCTGCTGTGTCTGTTGCTCAAATCATTCCTGATTGGTCCATTTTACAAGAAACTTCATGCTGAGAGTAAAGGGAACAAGGAGATCCTGGTGCTGGGGATGGCAGCTTTTGTTTTTTTCATGCTAACAGTATGCTCTTTGTTTTTTTTCTTTTACAATTTATTTGTAGATGAATTGTTCCCTTTCTGTTTTCCTTATTGTTCTTCAGCGTAGTAGTCTTTAACCATTTGTGGATAAGCTGTTTTATATGATTTTTTTTCTGTTATTTGTAGATTACAGAGTTTCTGGATGTTTCTATGGAGCTGGGCTGCTTCTTGGCTGGAGCTTTGCTGTCTTCACAGGGTCACATGGTTACTGCAGAGGTCATGAGTTGCATTGAGCCAATCAGAGATTTCCTTGCCATCATCTTCTTTGCCTCTATTGGTCAGACAGAACATGATCCCTTTGAACAGATGATTGTCCTTCACCTTTTGTGTTATTTACAGTGAGATTAAACTGAATCATTTTGTTTGTCTGCGTGATGCTGCAGGTCTCCATGTGTTCCCGACATTCGTGTTGTATGAACTCACCATTCTGTTGGTCCTGACACTCACTCTCGTCATCTTAAAGGTTTAACATGTTTTGGGGTTTTTTTGCTAATTTTTTTTTACTGCAGTCCTTGTTTGCACTCCACTGAGTCCCTTTTTCCTTCCAGTTTATCATGGCTGTACTGGTACTGTCTGCAATACTGCCTCCAAGCTCCAGACAGATCCGGTGGATTGTCTCAGCTGGTCTGGCTCAGGTCAGCGAGTTCTCCTTCGTCTTGGGCAGCCGTGCACGTCGGGCAGGCATCATCTCCAGAGAGGTTGGTGACAACTTTGTAGAATTTTTATCCTTGCTGCTGGAGTCGGTTTTATTTATTAATCTGCACTTTTTTATGTGCATGAACTATTGTTTAATCTCGATTGTGGAGTTGTTTGAAGCACCCTGTTTTTAGGGTGTTCTATAAAATTTACAGCTACAAATAATGAAGATTTTCATTAAAATTCCATACGTTAACAATTCTTTGGTGTATAAAATGGTACCGATTGATTCTTGTTTTAGGTTCTCAGAGCTAGAAATGCTAACATCATGTACATTATCTTAACAACCATCAAAACCCCCAAATACGAATTTGAATTTATTTCAAACTAAATAGCAACCATTCTTGATTTTATCAGAGAGGCTTGAGACAAACGTTTGTCATTTTTTCTTAGCTGAGCTGCTATCTAGCAGATATTAGTGACTAAGAACACAGTTAATGAAGATAAAGGCGATGAAATCGGATTAGAAGTTTGAAATCAGACTTGTCTTTGATTTGTAGTGTTGGTGACATTAATTAATCACCTTGTGTACGCTGATGATTTGGGCATTTTTAGCCCATGTAGTTCTTCTGTTCAGCAGCTCCTGAGAATACGCACACAGTATGGTGCTGTGTATGATACAAAATATAATTTTAAAAAAAGTAAGATCACGATTGTCAGAAGTAGAGAAGACAGACGGTCAGCTTTTCCTGACTTCTATCTGTCTGGCTCTGCACTCCGTTTGCCCCGTGAGGTTACATAGGTGACCATGTTATTGCAAATGACATCTATAGGCAGCGGCAGAGGCTGTGTGCTCAGGCGAATGTGTTATGTTGTAAGTTTGCATGTACTCTGTATCTGTCAAGATCTGACTTTTTAAAGAGTATTGTAGACCTTTGTATGCTGCCAATCAGTTGTGTCAATATAAGCAAGGCAGCTTTAGAAAACACACAGTTGCCTATAAGGACAGCATGAGGCTGCCGCGAAGATCTTCAAGAAGTTTCCATGCAAGCCACATGATTGTCAGTGTCAGGGTACCTAACTGCTCTGCTGTCTTATGAAGCCGATGCATAGATTTATGTGTTGGGCATCTGAGTCAGAAAATGTCCTAATTGCTGTGTTGGTTAACCCTGTACACAGTTCTGTCAGATTTTCTTCTAGACTGTGGAACCACTGACGAACTTGTTTGTATGTTAGACGCTGAACATTGTGGAGGGCTGTGTGTGCGTTGTTTTAAACTCTACACTGTATTGAAATTTTTTCCCAAAAGAAGAAGTTTGAAAAAAATTCAACTCACCGGTGTGAAGTTCAAGATGATGCTGTTTATCAGCAGTGTCTTTGAGACCCGTATGTACAGAGGAGGCTTTTATGTGACTATAGGCAAGTACCATCTGTAGCAGTAGCTGTCAACCAGCATGACCCAACCAGTGCCTGCCAGTTGCACGTTGAGTTGAGGAGCACACCATGCAAACAACATATTAGATAGGGCACATGCTAAATGAGAAGATGCTGTATATGCCCACATGAAATCATGAATTAACTTTTTTGGAAAAAGTTTTAAAGTATAAATGTAAAGGTTTTAAGGTTGTTGTATACGCAGGTGTTTCTGTGTTAATCTGTAGAAAGAAAACAGCACTGCAGATGAATTTTTTGGGTTTTTTTTTTCAGTATTATGTGGTGCAATCAAATTATATTAAAAAAAAACTGTTCAGATTACTCTTTTTACAAAAGTATCCAAGTTTGTGAGTTGTGTGAAAAGATGATTTTATTCACAACATTAACTTATTTCTTTCAATTAGAAAAGTATAAACAGTGATGATATAAAAACGTTTTTATTAAACCGGCAGTATTAATGTACTGATAAAACGGTAATAATTACAACTTTTAAGTCTTCTGTTTCTGTTTCTTCTGCTCAGGTGTACCTGTTGGTCCTCAGTGTGACCACCCTCAGTTTGCTGCTGGCTCCACTGTTGTGGAGAGTTACCACACACAAATGGGTTTCCCGCACCGAACGCAAAACACTCACATGACCAGGGGATCTGAGTTTTACTACTTACTACTTTTATGTTTGACCAAAGCTCCATCACTTTCTTGTTATTGAATGAAGTCTGCTGCACTACAAAGAGGAAAGTCATCATTTCATACATTTTTGACATGATTTATTTTTTTGTTTGTTTGTTTTCTGAAACCTGCTGCAGGCCATTAGAAGTGTCTTTTGGTTTTCATACTGTCCATCAAACGTTCTCTTCTCGTGTTATATAAGCTGTTGGGACAGATTAGTTTTAAATTACAAATTGTTCACAGTGATCATACATCTGCATATGATACATCTGCATATGACACATCTGTGCACACGGGACAGAAGTTTCCTGCATTCCACCTGCTAAAGCACTGACCATTTACATTTAAGTGTGCATTACTTGAATGTATGTTTAAATGTTGAGATGCATTTCCTTGAAAACCTTTCAACAACATCAGCAGTTCAGCCCTTTATCCACTTTTAAATTTATCCAAAGATATAAACTGTAACAAGTGAATTGGACAGAAAGTCTTGGCTTTGATATTTGTTAAACCCGAAACACAAAAATATGGTTGATCCCCAGATAGTCATAATGCAAATATTTATTAAATGTTATGACACATGCTTAACAGTGCCTGCAACAGTCTTAATATACAACAAATTAGCTTTAAAGTTTAAAAAAGCACATCCAGAGATATTTTCAATTTGGACCCCTCCTAATGATAAGCTTTAGGCCAGAGCACAGAGATATTCTCTATTTCCATTTTGTCGTGTTTTGAAGCTTAAGTTAGCGTTTCTTTTGAGAAAATAATGATGGAGCAAATCAGTACAACTTGTCTTACCACAAGCTGAATGTTTTGTTGTTATTATTATTATTATTATTATTATTATTATTATTATTACTGGAGCATTTCTTGTAGTTTTAGGTTGTCCCCATCTTACTTAATATTGTGTTTATCTTTGTCCGTAATTGATTTTTGTTTTCAGATATAGGATATTAAAACTGACCCTGCCACCGATTGGACCAAAATACCTGTCTGCTGTATCTAATCAATGCTATTTGTAGTTTATTTCTAATCAATGTACTACTGTGAACTTCAATTTTATATCACTTAAATGTTTTCCAGAAAACTATAATTCTGTGTGCACATTTTCCTTCTTACATTGAAGAAAACCATGATACTCTGCACTGCACTACAACAAAGAACGTACTACAATACTGGAAGCACAACGACCTCAGACACTCCTGAGAATTGATTTACTGATGAGTCATTTAAACATGAACTGTGCACTCGTTACTGGTGATTGTTAAACTTGTGTGCCTACTTGGGTGTACTGTAATTGTGAGGAAGCACTTTCCTCGCTGGGATCAACACATCCTTGTCTTATGCAAGTTGTTATGTGCAATGTGAATATGTGCAAGGCCACATGTTGCTGTAAACTTTAATAATATTTTGAAATATTTTTCTTCATTATGTTAATGGAGAAGCTCTGTTAGTTTATATGGGTGTACTCTTGACCACCAATAACACTTACATTTTCACCTATATTCATCTGTATGTGTTTATTTTGGGATTTGTGAACTTTTTCATTTATTTATTAAAAATAAGACAAATGTTTTTTGTGATGTGTGACTTTCTTTGGGCAAATGATGTTCCATCCATCCATCCATTTTCTAAACCGCTTAATCCAATTCAGGGTCGTGGGGAAGCTGGAGCCTATCCCAGCTGGCTTTGGGCGACAGGCAGGGTACACCCTGGACAGCTCGCCAGTCCATCGCAGGCAAATGATGTTCAGAACATAAAAGCTTGTGTCAAATGTATATATGTCATATTCTTTAATAATATCTGCAAAAACCCAAAGTGTGAATGTTTTGTCCAATATCCTTTGAACGAAAGTCAAACAGCAGCAGATAAATAAATACGTATTGAAATATAAATGATCTGATGAAAGCACAATCAGCATTTTCAAGGAAACATCTGACCCCCAAAAGCTGAGGAAGTCAGGTGTGATGGAGACAGACCTACACGTGTGTGTGTGTGTGTGTGTGTGTGTGTGTGTGTGTGTGTGTATACGTCTGTGTAAGCATGCAAGCAGACTTGTTTAGTGTAAGCTGATAACCCACAAAGTTTACTGTCAGCACATCTCTTAGAAACCTTACCACCATCATCATCCTATTAAGGGGAGTAGACGGAGGACAATTTGTAGCTGAGGATGAAAAGATTTCTAGACTTGTCTACCTTTTTTTTCTAATTTAGGATTAATTTAGTTCATACAATCGATCTGATATATTATAGGGCAAGAAAACTAAAAACGTAAGACTTTTTAAGAAAGTAATGTAATACAAAGGTTCATTTGGATTTCTTTAAAACTATATTGCATTAAAAAGAGAAACGGCATCATTAGTACTGAGAAGCTATTCACTTATTTCTTCCTTACTTGATCTCCACAAATTATGATGAAATAAATGTAGTACATTGACAAGGTGCTAAAATCACCTCAGATTCAATTCAGTAATTCAAAGCAGCTTGCTACAAGCAAAACTAAAAGAATGGCAAAGCCAAAGTGATGTTTTTAGGCTACTTTGATACTTTTTTCATGTTATAAAAATATGAAAAATAGTGCAACATTAATGATGTCATAATCCGCTGTCATTCTTGTGGGGGAAACTATCAATTAGCTCATGGTCAAAGACATTCTCATCAGCTTTAGCTCATCTTTTTAATCAGCAACAATTGGCAAGTACGCTAAAATATTATAGTAAGATGTTTGACTGAATGCAGCCCCTGATGAGTTTGTCTTTGTGCAAGCATGTCTATGAAGACCAAGAGATGCTGCATGAAAAGATACAAGACCTTGTGCAAATTCCATGTAAAGAAAACTCTTGTTTGCAAGTCAGGTCACTCAGTTTCAAATGTAATCTGAAACACTTTCTTTCAATTTGAGCATTCAACAATTATTTGTAGGAAAAATATTTGAGAGAAAATTCTTCACATATCTCTTCAGTCTTTCTATCTGCTCACCTGATTGTATGTGGTGAAGTTATGTGATGTTCACAGAAAACTGTGTTTTCATGTCATGTTTGTTGCACCAGTGCAGTTTCTCAAACACAATACAAGTTTTTAGGGTTTGGACCAACAGCTTCTGAAAAGGAAAAAGTCAAAAGTTTAAAAATGAAGATTCAAATTAGGTTGTTTTAAGGACTTGATATTTTTAAATTATGCAAGTCAGACTAAAATATCAGGATACTGGTGCTTTTTGTTTCTGAGTTTCACTGCGTTCTTGTTTTTTTCATGCCCACCACATGCATGCTGTATGCATGTGGTGGGCACATGCATACATAGCAGCTTGCCTTTGCCCCTCTCTTCTTGTCCTTTACTGCCCTGCCTGCCCTCTCCATTTTTGTTTCACTCTTACTTCCCCTCTCATTTCTTACAACGTGCACATAGGGTTATCACGGGATAAAGTCTTACAGAGATACAGCGTGGATAAATCCCTTCAAGAAAAGGTGATGAGTCAGGCAGATCTGCATCTGTGTGAAGGGAAGAGAGGGGACTCTGAGGTTTAATGATCACCTCCCTGAGGGAAGTCACAGAGCTCCCTGTGGCTGTCTGCAGATGACAGATATATGACAAACTGCAGCTTCTGAATTGCCAAAGGCAGAAGAATCAAAATAACATCATCCTCTTCTTGAGACTTTCGTCTTCCTTTCTGCCTTCCTGTTAACACATTTTCTCTGTAGCTTTTTCTGCTTCTCACAGATTTTTACTTTTTGCTGCCTATTCTTTCCAAAGAGTCGCCATGGATATTGGTGGCCTGACCACAGTGGTGGCTAACTCTGCCTACATCTCTGCCCGTGGGAGCTTTGATGGCACTGCCAACCCTGCAGCCAACCGAGACAAGAAATACCACTCTCGCTTGAAGCTGCCGCACATCACAGTGTGTGAAGGCCTGCGGGAGACTTTGGACCTCGGCTTCCAGACGGTTTGTGTGGACCAGCCAATTGGAAAACGACTTTTCCAGGAGTTCTTAGAGTCCACTGCTGAGTATAAGGGCCCCTGTCGTCTGTGGAAGGATATTGAGGAATACAACTTGGCTGAAGATGAAGACAGAGTCAAGAAAGCAAGCAAGATCTTGTCTCGATATATGGAGCCTGATGCTAAGCACTACTGCCCCTTTTTGCCTGAGAATGGCATCACAAAGGTCAAAGAGAAACACCAAGCGGCTGGGGATGATCTCTTCAATGAGACTCTAGACAATGTGATGGACTTTCTGAAGGAAGTACCCTACACTTTCTTCCTAGAGAGCATGTATCTGAAGAGGTTCCTGCAGTGGAAGTGGCTGGAGATGCAACCTGTAGGAGAGGACTGGTTTTTAGATTTCCGTGTATTGGGTAAGGGGGGGTTTGGTGAAGTGTCTGCCTGTCAGATGAGAGCTACGGGAAAACTGTACGCCTGCAAAAAGCTGAACAAGAAGAGACTGAAGAAAAGAAAAGGATATGAGGTAGGAATGTCGATTCAGCTTTATAAGCAATATGTGTGTAATCCTCCCTCATTATCTATATGGAACCTTGCCGATGACAAGGCCCCTTTGGCTTATATGATTAGTCCCCTCAGCATTAGTACATTTTGATCTCCTTATGAAAGGCCAATCCTGCCTCTTTTATAAATGGAGCTGGCCATATCAGCATCTCTACTTCTCAAATGAAACAAAAAAGCTTGAATATGATCAAATGATGCAGTTGATAACAGGAATGATAATAGAAAGGTCGACATACATGTGCTTCATCTTTTTCTTCATGTTTCTATGGCTCTATGTCCTCTCCTGCCTGCAGGGGGCGATGGTGGAGAAAAGGATCCTGGCTCGAGTTCACAGCAGGTTCATTGTCTCTTTGGCTTACGCCTTCCAGTCAAAAACTGAGTTGTGTCTGGTCATGACCATCATGAATGGAGGAGATCTAAGGTTTGCTTTTCCACTGAACACTTCTTCTCCTTTTTTGTGTGTTCTTTTTTTTTTTTTCTTACTGAAATAGGCGTGCCTTAAATGGGAAGTTTTAAAATATAAAGATTAGCTGATACCCTCAGGACATTAAATGAATCACACCAATTGATTGATTGATTCTAAAACAGGCAGGACAAAATTTTCACAACACATATTGCTTTTAGGCAAATAAACCAGATTATGACAAATGAAAGCATTTAATACCACATTTCTTAGAATTGTTTTTATTGATAAAACTGCCAAACAACAAAATTTTCTCAATTTTCTTTTTACTGCTTGGCAGTCTGTCTCTTCAGACTGCCAGGGGGATTGGATAGTTTTGTAATCTTTTACAATCTCTATTTTAAAATGATTTAACTAAACAGATTCTTCATTTGATTTTTTATATTTTGTAGATGCAACAAACTGATCGATCTCCAGCCCCTCACTTCCAAACAGCCACTTTAAACATCTTGTTTTTCTTTGCCTTGCATCCTCTTTTGTTATCAACCTTTTCCCCATCTCATCTTTTTTCTTGTAACCAGTCGTGTTCTTTACATCCATCATTTTTGTTTTTTCTTCTACTCATCGCTTTCCTATTTGAATTTTTCTCCTCATTCAGCTGCCTTTTGCTGAGACAGAATGTAGCACATAAGTGACACTAAAATGATCACACAGCAAGTGATGTATTTCATGTCATAGAGTAGTAATTATATGTAATGAACTGATAACATTGCAAAGTAATATAGATTAAGTGATTTGCTTTATTTATCACCTGCTTTATTTATCATTTGCTTTATCTATCAACTGACCAAAAGCCTTTCATTTACACCTACTAGTATAAATCTTAAACTGCATTTATTTAACAACTATTTATTTAGAGCCCCAAATATTATACTGACATAAGGTTTAAACTTTGAATGTTATGTCAATCATATTACCCTGTGATGGTTCCACAGTCTTAAGAGTTCAGCTAATTGTTTTTAAAGCTAAGCCATGCTATCAGTATCTGTACAAGTCAATTTGTCTTTTTGTTGTTGCACATATTATCACAAAGTTAATAATACCATTTTTTTAGGTATCACATTTACAATGTGGATGAGAACAACCCAGGCTTTGATGAGCCACGGGCCTGTTACTATGCTGCACAGATCATTCAGGGCATGGAGCACCTCCATCAGAAGAGGATCATCTACAGAGACCTCAAACCAGAGAATGTACTGTTGGACAATGAAGGTCAGAAAATTATCATTAGACTTACACTTATACACAATTATTGGGAGCATGTCAGTGAGATATTCTTAATAACATATAGTGTAAATCATAATCTCATCATCACAGTCATCAGTTTCTATAGATTCTACAGTCACTTTCAAGATTCTACCCAGTTCATTGAAAAGTATCAAATCTACAACCTGACCAGTTTGCACTTAAAAACATTGCTAAAATAACATTAAAATAAATGGAGATTTTTAATTACTTTGAGTCTTTTTGACTTTTGATCCGTGGTGCAGTGTTACTTTTGAAAGTGCAAGCCTAAATCTGCCAGTTATCAGGGATTATGTGTACCAGCCTGCTATATGCAAATTACCTGATGGTGTACTAATCACTAAGTCCAGTACTTATCCCTGATTATCAGGCCTTGGTCTATCTTTAGTTAACTTGTTGTGACAATGGACATTTAAAAAAAAAAAAAAGTGTTCATATGAGTGTAGGCAACATTAATAAAATAAATGTATACTTAGGAGAGGGCACTTTTACTTTAACTTTGAGAAAGGTAGCCGATGATTTATCAAGTTTTCTTATCAGTTTATGTAACTGAAATTAGGACACAGCTGGATAAAATTGATGTTACAGTAGCTTAAAAACTCCAAGGAGAAAGAAGCAACTATTTTAGCTTTGTCCAAATGTAACCAAATGTAAATACCAGCACCTTGAAAATGCATTTACAACTTTGTTAATGTAGTTTGAATAAATCATTCTAAATGAAGACTAGAAATAATATTTATTGTCTTAATAGCTATTTGAAGAATCACGTTTTTGGCAAGCCAGTTAATCGTCTCCTATATTTCAGCTTCATGTTAATTATATTTAAAAATTTATTGTTATTTCAGAAATGTCATAATGACAATGTCAATATATGAATTAATTACATAAGGAAAATTATAAGGAAACATCATACTGCAAAGACAATCAGTTGCTTGATTTTAAAAATTCCTCCTTTATAGTCCTTACATACATACAGACATACATTTTCTTAACCAATTAGTCCAATTAAGAGGGAAGCTGGGGAAGACTTTTATTTCATCAGGCCAGAGGCAGGGTACACCCTGGACAGGTTGCCAGTCCATCGTAGGGCTAACACAAACAACCATTCACGCTCACACTCACTCTTAGGGACAATTTAAAGAAACCAGTTAACCTAACATGCATGTCTTTGAACAGTGGGAGGAAGCCGGTGTACCCAGAGAGAACTCACATATACACGGGGAGAACATGCAAATTCCACATAGAAAGGCCACTGTTCAAACCTCTTCCTTACACACACAGGCTGGGAAATACACTAAATGATAGACATAAAGAAATGAGTTAGCACAGTATCTCAAGCAAGTCTAAGGCTCAGGGTGCATGTCTACTTTTTAATCTGCAAGGTGCACAGTTCTTGACATAGTCCTGCTTTTTGTTGACAGGTAATGTACGTATCTCTGACCTTGGTCTGGCAGTGGAGCTGGCAGATGATCAGTTCAAAATCAAGGGCTACGCTGGTACTCCAGGTAAGGCAAAACAGGTTTGAAAAAAGTAACAAGAAACTGATTCCTGAATGACTTTCAGTCACAGTTTGCCTAACGCCAGGTTCAACAGACCCCCTTCCTAAGTCCATGATAGAAATGTGACATTTGACCTGTTGCATGTATATCCTGTGCTGCAGTTTATATGTGATAACAATTTCTTGAATACATTCATGCATAAGAGCTTTCTGAGAATCAGAAAGTGGCATTGGGATTCTTCATCAATCCTTCAAACACATCTGTTCTCACTCAATCAGGGATGATGGTAGTGGGAAGCATTTCCATACTTGTTTGTTTGATTTTTTCTTTAGAAAGAGTGAAAAGTTAGAAAAAAAATATCTTAAGCCTTTTTCTTTAGAGCTGGTGATTTTGATTATCACTGTTGTGTTCATTGTAATGCATTATTTTAAACCTTTCTTGCTGTTTGAAGCTGTGCATCATCACAATGTAAGCTGACGCAACAAATTAAAAATTGGCTGTTTGCCATACCACCACCATTATTCATCATTTGAAACTAACCAGCAATAACAGAGCTGTAGCCATTCACATGTCACTCAACTTGTTTGTGTGTGTGTGTATATATATATATATATATATATATATATATATATATGTGTATATATATATATATATATATATATATATATATATATATATATGTATGTATATATATATATATATATACATATATATATATATATATATATATATATATATATATATATATATATATATATATATATATATATATATATATATATATATATATATATATATATATATATATATATATATATATATATATATATATATATGTGTGTGTGTGTGTGTTGCTATCTTTAGTTTCTAGATTTGGTTTGTAAGCTAATTGTAATCAAAAATAACTGTCCTCATACTTATCTGTTGGATAGAGGCTCAGTCAATTAACAGATTATACATTTTAAATCAACTTTATGTAGGTTTGAGTTAAGAAAACCATCAATATTGAGCTTTTTCTGACTGAAGTTTTTGACCTCCTTTCTGTCACTCGCAGGTTTCATGGCCCCAGAGTTGCTGAAAGGAGAAGAGTATGACTACTCTGTGGATTATTTCACACTTGGGGTCACTCTCTATGAGTTTCTGGCTGCCAAGGGGCCTTTCAGGACCAGAGGAGAGAAGGTAGACAGCACAGGCTTCTTTTTGAGCTGTGTGGGAAACTGCACACAGCGCAATCTTGCCAACTTGTGGCTTGATGATGATTTTGCTGTGAAATAATAGGCCCAAGCATGACGTTTTATCAAATGACGCTTCAGATAAAATTTCCTACACATCCTCTCTTGCTGCATGATGATATTGAAGAGGGATGAAAATATATGCCGGACTTGGTTATTCTCTTTAGTGCTTTTCATTTAGGATAAGTTAAATAATAAAAATAACCACACGTGTTTAAATGATCTCATCAGGTGGAGAATAAGGTGGTGAAGCAGCGGATTCTGAACGATCCTGTAACTTATCCAGAGACATTCAGCGAGCATGCCAAGTCCATCTGTGAGGGTCTGCTGTGCAAAGAGGTCGACAAGAGGATTGGTTTCAAGGATGGGTCATGTGACGAACTCAGAGCGCATCCGTTCTTCAGTCAGATCAACTGGAGGAAGCTGAACGCAGGTCCAAATTTGACAGAAACAAATATGCAACCAGTTTACCAGCAGTCAGCCATCTGCCTGTTCATATCTTATTCTTATTATGTACTTCTCAGTACGTTTTTTTTTTTTGTTTTTTGTTTTGCCTATAAGCAAGTTACTGCAATAAATGTATTATTTCATATCCAATGACAACTTTAGGTTTTGTCACAAGCAACACTTTGACTGAACTTCCTTGACATTTTAAGTTGTGACATAATAATTTTATGGTTTGCTCAGATTTGGACCCAATTGCAGAATTACTGTCGTATTGCTGTAACTTTGAGTTTACATAATATTAAAAGATAATTGACGTGGACTCAGATATGATAATTCACTTCCTAAAACAGCTACCTCATACCACCAATGCCCTGTAAAAGTAATCAGATTATACCTATTACAGATTTACCATTTAGTCGACGAGAGTTACATAGATTTTTTTATGCACTGGTCAGCATTTTTTTTAGCATTTATGTGCTTCTGAAGAACTCTTTTAAACACCTTGGTAAACACTAGTGTTATGTCTCTGTAGGGATCCTGACACCCCCTTTTGTGCCGGACTCCAAGACAGTGTATGCCAAGGACCTGGACGATGTTGGGGCTTTCTCCACAGTCAAAGGCGTGCAGTTGGAAGGCACAGACAATGATTTTTTCGACGAGTTTGCCTCAGGGAACATCGCCATCCCTTGGCAAGAAGAGATGATTGAGACCGGGATCTACGGAGAGCTTACAGTCTGGGGTCCAGCTGGTGCTTTGCCCAATGACCTGCGGCGTGAATCCATCTTGGAGCAGCCAAAGTCCTCTACATGCACTCTGTCATGAGCGTCCTCAATGCAATCCTGTTAAAGGTTGATTTTACCTGAACTGTTATATGTTGTGCAGTTTCCACTCCATATGTTGGTGGTGGATCGAAGGGGGAGTGAATGCTGGCAACGATTTTTTTTTCTCTTTACTAGCAGTGCAGCTCCAAAACATAATGCAGTATTTACTGGAGTATTTGCATACTTCTTTGCTGCAATACCAGGCCAGAGCTTAATAGTTTATTTCTTTAATTGTTCAAAATCTAACAAATGCTTCAAAAAGCCTTGTTCCACAAAATCGCTCAAGTTCATTTGAATACATCTTTTTATTTAGTAAACACATTTGTCTTTCCTTATGTAATTATCTTTTTCTTATAGTAATATTACCATTAAGAGTTTTTCATGAATGAATGATGAGTTATTTTGTTTGCTGGTATGAATGAACAGTAAGGAAAAAAAGAGCATTTATTTTTCATTTATTACACCTGTTTGTACCTACCTCTCTCTCTCTCTGTCTTTGTCATTTTTTTCTTTTGGTGGAAGTTCCTTTGTGACAAGCAACCATAACTTTAAACCCTCTGAAATAGATCTCGATGAATGAGTGTTGTTGACATGACAGGCACATATTAAAGAATTTTGCTTTTACAACCTTTTCTATTAGTTTTAAAGCTTCAGAACTGTATACAAGCATGTCCAGTACTGCTGAGATGTTCATAAATTCAAATAAATATTTTGCATTAAATCTCAGCTTTTTAAAAAAAAAAAAAAAATGTAAATAACATCTTATAGAGGAGAAATTAAACATTTTTGTTGAATATGTGACAGTGTATTTACATTTTAATCTAATCCCCTGGTTGCAGAATAAGATAAGTCACAGAATGCTTTTCCTTATTAATCACGTTTTTGGCCTGTCACAAAACTGACCCATATGAAGTCTTTCTGTTGCTCAAAAGGCCCAGATACAGTAAATAATAATAATAATAAAAAAAAAAAAAACACTTCTTGAATGAACAAAGAAGTTATTTATAGAAGGCACTATGTGAAAATGATTGCTTCCAAGATTACTCCCTGTCTTCCAAGAAATACAAAAAATGGGAGTAAAATTCTAGAAATATAATAACATAAAGTAAACAAAGTTCTTAAATAAGTTAAAAAAAAAAAAAAAAAGGTCCATGAGTACATATGACCTGATTCCAATATGACACCTCAGGGGTATCTTAGAGAGACAGCAAGAAAACTCCCCCGTGAAGAGCAGCTCAAAGAAAACACAGATGTCTCTGAAGACTGATGAAGCATTTCTGTAGTAATTTGTGCAATTCTTTTGATTAAGACTTTACAGTGTGTAGAGTCTACGGTGAGTAGGATTTCAAGATAAAGACATACATGTGCAGATAAAGGTTTATACAAATTTAACTCTCAGCAATAAGACATGGACCTTCCCTTTCAATAACATCAGATCTAAATTCTTATGATCTAATATTTTAATATTTTAGGTAATATTGCACAGGGATGCACTTCCGACTGCTGTATGATGTAATATAGAAGAAAAGTACTTACAGGAAAGGTTAAAACATGGTTAATATTTTCCTTCTTTTGTGATTCTCACCAAGTAAAGAAAATGTCACACAGATCACTATATCTCAATGTATTGTTTTTTTCTGCATTTTATAGAGATAGCCAACAGGAAACTGATACCCTTATAATCTCGTACATGGTCGCATGTCTGTGTTAAATTAGATAACAGAACTTTTTTTTAAGGAAATTCGGTGTGTGGCCTGTGTCAGACAGTAGATGGTGCTGTGCTCAATGTATCAACTTTACTTCCACATAAACTCAGCAGCATCATGACCAGTCATGCATCCAGAAGCCGGCACCCATTAAACCCCATAAAACTCACTATACCCACTGTTTGATTATATGGTCTATATATATATAGTGTGCCCACATTCTGTGAATAATTTCAACATTAATCAAAATGAAGTTGAATAAAACCTACGTAAGCCAAATAATTTAATAATTCATTGCTGTGGTGAGCAAAGAAAGCTGATTGGTTTCCCTCTCTCTCTCTCTCTCTCTCTCTCTCTCTCTCTCACTCTCAAGGCTTCAAGTATAGTTGAGCCCTCTTGAGCTCACACACAGTCATCTGTGTTCAAAATTGGAAAGAAATCTTTCTTTGGTTCATCATCCAAATCTGTGGATCGTAAAGACTAAACCCTCCAGTGGCTCTGTGAAGGATGACGACAATATTTTGAACCAACAAGGGAACAAACCACCTCCATTAAAACACTATAAAAAGCATCTGATCAGTATTTTTACTTTGGAACTATTACATCCAGATTGATTCAACATGCAGCAACCTGAAACCCAGCGGACAACTCAGCAAACAGCCGTAGAACCGCTGGACCAAGCAGGTACAGATGTTCTCTACTCAGCATCCATAATAAACTTAATTCATGTTTTTTTTGTGTGTGTGTGTTCCTGGTGTGGCATGGAAACCTGGAGTGGCGTGGAGTGGCATGGAGTACCTTTAACCCACTAGTACAACATGTCCCGTGTACAGGATATGAAAAATAAACAAGTATTTTACTCAGTCTGCTTTCCAATCACCTTCACATTTTGTACACCAATTGAAAGTTAAGATTGTTGAGGTATAAATGATGCATATTGTTCTAGTTATCAGTCATACCAGTCGATTCTGTAAACACTTCTGTCAGAACAATTGCAAATGTAACTTATCTTGAAAGCTATACTGTACTCCAATGGCAATAGTACTGGCACATCAGCAATGATCCAGTAAAAGTAGTCCAGTAAACAGTTGGTCTAAAATTAATCTTTTATTCATAAAAACCTATTTTACATGAAAACAGAAGGATTTTAAAAGGTTTAAAAAGAACCATAAATGTATGAGCAAAGAAAGCAAAACAATGGCTTATTTAAACACTGAAGAAACCAACCAGGACAGGACAAATACATACTCAATACTTGGCTTTCACACTGTTTTATACTTCTGCATCATTACCAAGCAGTAACTGTGGCACTCCGCTGCATATGATCTGACGGCTATTTGGTTGTTTGCTTATTTGAATAAAAAAAATGAGTTGAATAATGACCACAACATCTTTAAATAGGACCAATAATTCATAACATAAAGTGCTGCTGGTTGCTGACGTCAAACTATTAAAATAAAGATGCAAATAAACAATCAACCAAACAATAGCAACATTTAATAAATCATTTAGAATTTAATCTACAGATAATGAACAGTTTGATAGACTACTTAGCAGCTGGATCATTTTTACATGTGTAATTATTAATTAATTGATTATTCTTTGGTCTCTGTGTTGGCCCTGAAATGGACTGGCAACATGTCATTGCTTGGATGGGCTCCAGTTTTCCTGCAATCTTTAATTGGACTAAGTGGCAAGAAAATGAATGAATGAATGAATACCTTGTATTTTTAGAGTAAACTTTTTAAAGTTTTAAATGTTTTACAAAATGAAAGAATTGTACAGTATGTGTGAGATTTATGCAGGATTTTGCAGTTAAAATTCCACTTTGATGGTTCAGGAACAAGGAGACACAAATAAAGCTGATGCATCTTCCTCATTTTAAGCTCTGTACGTCCAGCGGGGAAAAACAGCTCTGTGGATCACGGTGTCTCTGCTGGCTCTGGCTCTGGTAGTGCTGGCCATCGGTCTGATCTCAGCCACTCGCACTGACAATGTGCCCGTTTCTGGATATTATCCTGGCATCACGGTGAGTGACTCTGACTCTCACAATCATAAAAAAAAAAAAAAAAGTCTGTAGCACTTCATGCAAGGATCTGCATCCAAGTGGACAGTCCACGAGCATCTTCCTACAATGTCCTCTACTGTTTGATTTCGTGCTTGTGTTGTTCTCACTCATATGTAAGTCGCTTTGGATAAAAGCGTTTGCTAAATGACTGTAGAATAGAATCCTCTCAATAGAATCCTCTGCTCATTCAAACAGGTTACTATAGCACATATTTATTTATCTGTTTCTTGGTTTGTTTGATTTTCTCCTGAACTAAAGCTACTTATTTCATCTGATGTCAAAACACTTTTATCTTTTTGCACATTTAGCTGAGTTTTGGAGCCTTTTTGGGCATTGTTGGCATCCATCTGGTGGAAAACCGCAGACCCATGGTAAGTCTGGTCAAGGAGCTTATTTTCTTTCTTTTTTGCTTTTTACTCAGTCAACTCTATACATTTCGGAAAAAATAAGATGGAGTGGAAACTAGATCATTTTACTCTGTGACGTAGTAGTACTGTACAAATCAGAACTCCTTCCTGAATAACAGTAATACAATAGTAAGTTATCTCTTCTGACACCAAAATGTCTGCAGAGATAACTTATTGTTGAATTGACAATTTATTTTGAAAGAATTTCATTGGATTTTTGATGATTGCTGTGGGGATTTGCTTTGTCTATTATGAAACCGTTAATACGATGAAATTGTTTAGTGTCATACAACACTGTACACATCTGCTAGTTCTGTGCCATGATGTTATTCTCGAAGCCTTCAGAGCTTCAAACAGTAATTTGCTAAAAATGTTCTGTTCCTGGAAAACAGGAGATATAAAACATAAATTACAGGATTAAATTACCGATTTACAGACTTTGCAAATTTGCTAAACTGTTTTGCTGGAAATTGTTCCACTGTGAGCAACAAGCAAATCAGATTACTTGATGGCAGCATAATGAGTTCATGGTCCCTGTGCCTGTGTCAGCGTACTTGACGGGATCTGCAGTCAGGTGAATTTGTTTCTGGGCTTCAATGACAAGAGGGAGAATTGCATTAGTATTGGCCAGTTGCTGACAGGGCTCCTATGTCAGACGGGACATAAATAACATGAGATTGTTTCTTTGCGGTATGGAGAAAGACATGATCTAAAAAGATTATGACTCATTGAACTGACCTGTGTACATTTAAGAGGAAAAAATCCACAACTTAAAATTATAAACCTCACTGTGTGAAGGTTACATTGCTGAAATAACCTCTAATCACAGTGAAGCTAATATCAACCAATGTGTGAAAACAAACGACCGGCATGACTGACACACACAATGCAGCAAGGCAGCCAGTGGCAACCAGAAGCTGTGTTATTTAAGTAGTATAGTCAGTATCACATTCACAGTACCTGAAACCTGCATGATACCAACAGTGTCTGAAGCGGACACCACTGACACAGAAACCTGTTGTTCTACTACTGAATTTGTCCTGATTATTATGATGATCTACACATCTAATTGGGCTAATTGTGACTATTGAAGGTGTGTGCGTGCTCCCGTGTGTGTGTGTGTGTGTGTGTGTGGGTTTAACTGGACTTTTTCCATCACTGCATAGTTTAAATAGAGATACAAACCCTAGTTGAGTTGAGAAAGATGGGCACATTTAACACATTTTCCTCTTTTAAAGCAAGAACATCATCTGATACAACCCATCTTCCTAAACTGAAACATAAAATATAAATAAATAAACTAGAAAAGCACTTAGAAAGCACAAAGCTGCCAATCAACTCATTTCCTCCTATTTTGACTTCCAGCTCAGGTCATAGTCCTACAAACATCCTAGATTAGTGGATAATGAATCCACAGTGTCTTGGCTATATTGTGGCGTTTGTTGCATTCTTATATTTTATTTTATTCTCTTTCAGTGATAAAAATTCCAGTGATTCCTTTTTTTTTGTTTTGCATCACAGTATGTAGAATTTTTTTCCAGGATCTAGATCTATCTTTGACATTTTAAATGAAACTTAGCGCAGGGATCATTTCTGGATCATGTTCCTCTTTGTAACTTGCATCTGTGCAGTGATGAGAAGTGCCCACAGACTGGTTTCTAGACATGTTCCTGAAGCCATGCAGTGGTTTCTATGACAGAACTATGCCAGTTTTTGATATTGTGCCACCAGTACATCGCAAACATCCGATATGGATTTTCAGCAATTTTCAATATCCCCTCTTCAGAAATACCCCCAGATTTCCCCAATTGTCTGATGTAATCATCACAGTAAATAATAGAATATTAAATGTTTAGCTATATTGTTTTGATAAACACTGTTCAGAATTTCTTTTACAATATATCTATCTATCTATCTATCTATCTATCTATCTATCTATCTATCTATATCTATATATATATATATATATATATATATATATATATATATATATACATATATACATATATACATATATATATATATATATATATATATATATATATATATATATATATATATATATATATATATATATATATATATATATATATATATATATATATATATATATATATATGTATATATATATATATATATATATATATATATATATATATTTATATATATATGTATATATATTTATGCTTCCTAAACAATATAGTTGGTGTATCTATTGAGTAATGGAAATACTCTCTGTAATATGTCCAACTTTACTATGAAAAGACTGACAACCTTGTCGTTCCCAGAACAGAAGCCAGTGCAAGTGCCTTTACACATTTAGAAGGAACATTTACTTGTGCTTGGTAGTCTTAACCTGTATTTTTCTTTGATAATGTTAATTAATAGTTCAAAATAGTCAAATCTGATGGAGAAGAAGGCAAACCAGAATAAAAAAATCTTAATTTTCCCTGCAGTGAAATTTTCTACAACACAAAATGACATTCAGGACGAACACATGGCTTGAAGAGCACCGTGTGGCTTTTTTAAAAATTGCTTATTGGAATCTTTTTTCCTTTCAAAACCTGTTGAAACCTTTTCTTGAGACTGCGAAAGGGTTGTATTCCCAGTGCCTGTCAACATGACTGTGCTACATGGGTTTGCGTGTTGTGAATTTTTCATGTGCCGTCCGGGGTGTCGTGTGCCTGGTCAGATCACATAGGCTCACTTTATGTGTATCGTATCTAATCCACTCTAAGGTAGCCTTCCTGTTCACACACAAGGAGTGGCGCAGAATCTCTGTGCAGTCCAGCACACATGACCTAATATGAGGTCAGGTTATACTCTTATTTAGTTCAAAGCATTCTGCAGTTCCCACTATGTCACAGCTCAGTGTTGCCCACCAGTTTGAACGAGTGAACGGAGGGCTGAGACAGCATCCTGCAGCATCTTGTCTGTCTCTCTGGCATCATTTTCATTTCTGCCCTTTAAACTTTAATGGCATGATCGCTGCCACACAAGTGCGGCTCTACGGTGTCTCCTCTGAGGCACGATGTTCGTTCTCACACAGGTGTCTTATTCTTCTGTTCTGCATCAGAGGCTCACACTGTAACACGAGAGCTGGCTGGCACAGTGAAGCCACTCATTAAAGAACAACAAACCGTACCACAATGCTGCAGATACCCGAGATATCTGGAGCTTGTCTTGCTTCCTCGACTGCTCAACCTTTATGAGCCTCTGACCTCATAAAGCAGGATATGGGGGTGTTGATGTGGTCTGAAATGTAAACAGTGGGAGAAATGGGAAGTTTGTCAATTGATGCAAAGCAAATAAGCCTTCTGTTCAATTGGAGATTTTGATAGAAAGATTTAGAAGACACATTTTTTCAGACAGACAGAATAGATGTTTACGCGTGACGCAAATGTAGCCTGGTAGAAAGAGAAATTGCAGCCAGCAAAGCACAAAATTAAAATGTTAAATCAAATGAACAAACATGTAGTGAAATGGAGATGATTAAACACATGAAAGTTATTCTTTATATATTTTGTTAGTACAATTTATTTCTTCAGAAATATGCATGAAAAGAGAGCGTAAAACTGAGTGAAAGCTTTAAGTAGCACATTACATTGATCAGGTCAGTTGTCGATAATCAGGTTAATGAGGATGTGGAGGAGGAAGAAAGCAAGATGCAAAGATGAAGAAGGAAATCTGGTGAAATCTGGTTCCAGATAATCACAGACATGACACATTTTCTTGGGTTTGAAAATATATAGATGAATTCTTTTTCTATTTTTAAAAAGATAAATGAATAAATAGATAAATAAATAAATAAGGCAACTGCTGTCGATAAGCTAGTGATATATGACTCAAGGTCCTCCATAACAGATTAATACCAAAGTGGTGACACTGGCTAGTTTTGCCTCAAGATTTGTTTAATTTAAAGCACAATTTTGAATGACCAATGTTACACCTATTGCAGTGATCAAATACAAGAAATTGAAACGTTTCCTGGCACATTTCAGTAACATTTTAAATCGTGAAATTAATTTGTAATAAAAGCAAAATGAAAAAGATGAAAAACTACCTTTCTATCTGATCTTGCCCAGTTTTCCTGATAAAAGGCTCCCCTGCACTGACAATGTAAGATCGCTTAATGACTAGACACTTCATGTAGCTCATGTTCTTTGCTCCTGCTGTTACCGCCCATATTTCACACACTGCAGTCCTCATGGTCACCTTGTGGTTTGAAAAACTGAACCTTTAAAAGGGCTGTATTTTACCCAATAGGAAAGGCACAATAATTTCTTATTAGCAGCGTATCCACCGGTGGTCATGATTGGACACTGGACCACTGAGCAGGAGAGGAAGACCTTGCAGCGGTCAGCGACTTTGGTTATGTAACCTGATAGGGATCTTTAGTGAGATTATAAAATTCCTCCTAGTGTCTTTATCTACTTGTTATTAATGTCGGCTTTAAAAGTTGTACCACCTGTTTCTTTGTCTTTTTTAATCAATTTTGTGTACTTTCACAGTGGAAATTTTGGACAGGTTTTAACAAAATGATGCGATTTGAAACCCACTTTAAATATCATTGTATGTGTACCAATCAACCACTTCTAGCATTTTAGATTTAACTCAGTGGTGCGGCACAAAAAAAGCTAGATGTAATAGTATTAGAAAAATAGGGGTTTTAATTTAAAGAGGAGAGAAGAAAGTATCCACTGTTACATTTATGGCAGTGCTGAGCTGCTGCAAAAGCAGTAAAGTGGTGCAAGTCCCAGCCTGCAGCTGTGCATCCATCCTTTGCAGGAGCAGTTAAGTCAATTAACACAAATAATTATTGGAAAGGCTAACTGAGATGTGGAGGGAAATAATAGGTTCAGTGGTTTTATCTGTAAATTAAAGATGTGTGAAGAATACATCAGCCACTGGTTGGTAAACTGCTATTTTAAAGTCTTAAGTTTGGGTTTCACAGAGATGTTTCCCATTTATCTGATACTGTTTAGTTAATTTCAAACCCCATATTTGGACAAGAGGTAAATTTAAAGCAAATTGAACCAATTGTGTTGTTTCAAGGAAAAATCATCTGAATCCTGACAGTACTTCTGTAATTCTGATCTTTCTGTTTGCAATTTGAGAACACTTTCTTATTAAAAGGGCAGCTTGTTGGTTATTTCCATCAACAAAATAAAACAAAATAAAAATAAAGCTTTAATACAGCCAAACTATTCATGAATATCATTAAACATATATAGGTAAACAAAAATCCCCAGAAAGCTCATGCATATGGCGAAGGATAAACAGAGCACATCAAAGCAGAGCTGCAGAATGTCATGAATGAAAACAGAGGTGTGACATCTCTTTGTAACATCTGGAGATGTCAAACATTCATAGTTATGACAGCCTGTTGAAGTTTTAAAGCAACATCACAATAGCTCACATAAATCCTTTTTAAAGTTTTTAAAAAAAGAGGCTGTCATGATCTTATATAAAATAAAAGTGCTGCTCAGCACAAAGGAATGTGCTCTGATTTTTTTTTGCAACTTATGGATTTTTTTTAAAGTCATTAGAAAACATAGTGGAGTAAAGGTAAAAAGCGTAAAATGGTACCACAGTCACTGGCACTAATCCTGAGAGTAAAAAAATCATCTACAGTACGAGTCCTTAATTTTTTACAGTATATGATCATTCAGTATTATTGGACCTTTGGGGGTTAGGGTAGTGTGGATGTTTTATGTGCTGGCAGCTGGTGCCAAGGTAATGTGAAGTAATGTGGTTGTCAGGTTCTATTGTCTCTGCTTCTGGCCTCATCTTCAATTTGCAGCCCATAAAATCAGAGTCATTTGAACCGCTAATGAAGTGGAGAGTCTGGACCAGTGACAGATAAAGCCTGCCAGAAAAAGCTAATTTCCTCAGTCTCCCTCTTTATTCATTTATTCATTCAAAATTCAGTTCAAAATCTGGTTTTGGTTTCCTTTCTCACATTCCTTTGACTTTTTTTAATCTGATCAGTTTGTTTAAAACCTTTTCACCATTAAATAGAAATGTTTATACCTGATAAGGGAATTTAATTTATGCACAAACAAGAACCGATTCAGAAGTATGTTTGATTCCTTCTTTCTTGTTCAGATCTAAATAACTAGGATTACAAACTAGATGTCATTTGGTACTAGATTAACTTTGGCTGAGTACCTTAAGTCCTCCTCAGCTTTTGGTCCTTTTATGTATTGACACCCAGAAAACACAAGAACAAAACAGTTGTAATTTACGCATTTCATTCAATTTAATGTACATGACCAATTAGCAGATTTTTTTTTTTTAAGCTTTGAGATTTCCAGTTTGTTTGTTGGTTTTTAACTACCACTTCAACTGATGTTTAAAAATGTGCAGAAACATACCTAGGTGCAAACTTTTACCAGCACTAAAAAAAGATAAATAAAGAATTCACAAATTCATCAAGTTTCAATTAAATTTTTCTGGCATTTATTTCAGTCCTCTGTTGACAGCATGACTGCATGGCAGAGCCTATACAGGTACATCTCAGAAAATTAGGATATTATGAAGAAGTTCAATATTTTTTGTCACTTGTTTCAGAATGTAAAGCCCATATATTATATAGATTCATCACACATAAACTGAAACATTTCAAATATTTATTTCTTGAAATTTTGATGATTGGGACTTATAGATAATAATAACCCAAAATGTGGTGTCTCAGAAAATTTGAATATTACATAAGATTAATGAAAAAAAGGATATTTAAAAAAGAAATGTCAGGCTTTTGAAAAGGATGTTCATTTCCATGCACTTAATACTTGGTTGGGCCTCCTTTTGCATGAATTACTGCATCAATGCGGTAGCATGTGGCACTGCTTAGGTGTAATCAAGGCCACCCTAATGCATGGGCATACCTGGGCTGAAGCTCAGGAGCACACAGAGTCATTTTGGGGACAACTAAAAAGTTTAATTGTTATGTAACTGGTAAGTTCTGCTGTCAATGCATCTTATGCACATTTGAGAGTGCTGATTGATTCTGAAGAACCCGTTGCCACCATGCCAAATCCCGCCCCCTGTGTGCAAACTGTGGTGCAAACTCAATGTGCCAAGCCCAGCTCTTTGACATGTACTCACAATGGTGAATATATGGACACGGGCACAGCTAAAGCCAGATCTGTTATGTTCCCAGTCTGCAAGTGCAATCTAGAGCTTTCTGTGGGGCTGAACCACAGTTTGCGGGTTATTTAGTGATTGTGTAAAAGATGCTAACGTGTTGCAGACTCTGTTTAAATAAGGGTTTGCGCGTGAAGTGGTTTGCAGCATGGCGAGTTTGGAGAGAAAACATGATCTAGCAAAGAAATCTGATTGACACACAAATCAAGGCTGTATGGGAGCAAATTTAGAAAAAAGTTAATGCTGTTGGTTAAATGCGAACAGGGGATGAAGTAAAAAGATGGAATGAAGACATTAGAAGGTGAATAGCATAAAAATAGCCTAAGAAATGCAGCTACTGGGAAAAAAACGTTTTGGTTTCAGTTAATGACTGCCACGTGCGTGGAAACCTAATAACCGTAACCATCCACATGACACATGACGTTTAGAACTTGGACAGCACATCTGGGGGATCAAAGTTGCGACATGGAAAATGTGTCATTTGACTCCTCTCCACATCCATCATGAGTTCTTCTAAAAGCTCCAAAATACTGGCTAAGCTATACCCTCCTGACTACCAGTAGTTCAATTTGTCCTCTGTGGAGGACCTTTGTAAACCTAAATATTTTCATCTTCCTGAATGCTACTGAACTAACACCTTTTGGTCTTTAAAGAGGACATTTAGTGCTTTTAAATGGTACCTCATTTGTGGGGGTGGGGCTTTGTGAACTTTCTCTCTTCAAGAAAAATGTCCTCCATTGCAACAAGCATGTTTTATGGGAAGAGCAAAAGTGCATAATACTTTTCTTTGTGCTGATTTATACTTGAAAGCTTGTTGTTATATTCTCATTGAATATCTTATAAACACATTAAATTGTTTCTTAGATAAATATAACTATATTTTACCACAATATTTAAAAGTTTAAGCAATGTCCTCCGTAGTGGACATTTGTAGTTACTCATTTTTTTCCAGGTAGTCAGGAGGATATGGTTTGATGATTGTTTCCTTGTTTATCCCACAAATCTTCACACAAGGGTGAAGAACGTGTTGCATCTCTTTGCTTTGTTTCAATATCTCCTTCTTGTGACGATGACCTCGGGAACGTGTTCAATAACACCCACAGACTGTCTGCACGTCTTTTTGAAATGTATTTAGTATAAATACTAACCCTTTTTTTTGAGACACGGCATTTTGGGTTTTCATTATCTATAAGCCACAAATGTCAAAATTTCAAGGATTGAATATTTGACATGTTTCACTCTATGTGTGATGAATCTATAAAATATATAGGCTTCACATTCTGAAATGAGTGACAAAAAATACTGAACTTTTCCATAATATTTTAATTTTCTGTGATGTACCTGTAAACATAATGCAATACTGAGCACATCTTCAATCTAATTTTTATGCATTCTCAGTTTCAATATGTCTTTTTTTTTTTTTTTTGTTACCATGACCAGCCAAACAGTTTAGGTTAGGATAAGAATACAGGGTTTCATCATTTTATAACTCATAGTGCCAAATTACTACATGTTGAGGGATTGTGGTTTAGCCTGCAATTTCCTGAGAGCGGGCTGAACTGAACCAACCACACGAATGAACAAATGGTTATTATGAGGTCCATGAACATGTTTTATTTCCCACAGCTCCATTAAAAAGACTTACTGCCAAACCTGGCTACTGGTTTGGTTTTAAAGTCCACAAAAACTGTATTTTTTATGGCAACTTGTTAAAATGACACACAAACACACACACAAAACCTTTTAATCTACACAACCACACTGAGGCACAACATTATTTCATTCACAGGGACAATCAATTTCACCCTGAAGAGAGGCCGGGAGAATAAATGAAAACAATTTGGGCAGATCTGAAGGACCCTGAACTTCTCATCCTGCTTTTATACCATTCACAGCCTCACAAAAAATCAATACTTCAAAAATACACAGCAGTAATATTACTTTCTGACTTCCAAATTTTATGTGATGAAATCTGTTTTAATATACAGTATCAGAAAAAGTAGCCAGTCTATCAGACGTTAGTGGGACTCAAACAGCACAGCTGTTACTTGTAACATTCATGGCAGGACAAACTGGAACCCAGCAGTCGTTACTTTGATAATTTACACCTGTTATTTTCTCACCATTATATAAAGAATTAAAGCAAGTGTCCTTTCAATGCTGAAAATTTGGATTATGTTGGTTTTGGTGGAATCTAATTAAGTACAAATAAAAAAAAAATGTGGCAACTAAAGCAACTTAAAAGAAATTAAAATAATGCACCTGTTTGATTTGGGACATGTAAAGTTTGGCTGTAAATTATGAAATTAATCCAAAGAAGAAATTGCTTACACATGTAATAACTCTTCTTGGATTACAAATTGGGAAAGTGACAAACTCCTGCCACCATTTCAGATAAAAAGAAGAAGAAAAAAAGCACATTGCTTTAGTTTCAGTCCTGGAAGGGTGATTGAACTGTCAGTAACTGATGCTGAGCCATAAAGTTTATGATCAGACATCTGTGATCCACCAGCTGGGCAGAGAGGGTGATATCAGAAAATTACTGTCTTACAGTAGAAAACACAGGGGTTTTTGACATGGTTCAGTTTGCTTGAAAAGTTCAAGTTTTAAGGTTATTGATCAGTGATTGGAGGAGTAGCAATGTGAATTTGTGTGTGTGCCCGATTGAGGGAATTAGATTGACCCTGCCGCTGCGAGCGGCCATCTTTCTGTCCTGCTTGTGGGCTCTCGCCTGTAAATCAGCCAATAAGCTCCTTTGTGTTAGCAGGAAAAGGAGTCATACAATTTCTTTATCGTCCTGCAGCCCAGACGCTGAGGACAAACATCAGTACAGACGCCAAACTTCCACACATGTGTAATAAAATGACAACCTTGCCTTAACATAATAAAGAATCCTACATATTAGGTGTTTTCTTCATATTCAGAAAAAGATGTTCCAAGTGAAATTATTAGTGATAAAAAAAAGCTGGAATTATTATGATATTAATAGAACTGGCCGTTTTACAGTTGATACATCAATCTGATGATCCCCAATTGCAGATTTGTTTTTTCATTTCTCACAACTAATTTATTCTTTCCCTTTTCTTTCTCCAAGCTTGTGGCAGCTATAATCTTCATCAGCATTGGAGTTATTGCTTCTTTCTTTTGCGCTATCGTTGATGGGATCATCGCCGCAGAATTTATTGTAAGTATCACAGGTGTGCCTTTACAGACCAGTGCTGAATCTTTTTCTCTCATGTTTAACCAAGCAAATATAATCAGATGTGAATAAAGCAGGTTTTTCTGGATAAATGCAGGTAAAGACTCATGGACACACTGATCGGATGAGGGAAAGTAAAGGTCGGATGAGATGTGTTCATCAAAGGGTTCAACCTGAAAAAGAAAACTACATTGACTTTTATCCAAACATGATGGTTGATTCATGTCTGGTAGAAAACAAGCAAATTTAATAAATAATAAGCAAAATTTAAATAGATAAATAAGCAAATTTATTGTAAGACAAAGACGGAAAAGTGGGAAAAACAACTGTACACTAGTGAGACAAAGTATAAAATATATAAACACCAGTTGACAACCATTAAGAAATGCTGAGAAGGATTTTTGAAATAGAAAGCTGAGAGAAAATCATGGAGACTTGAACGCTACATGGAACATGTTGAATAAAGCAAAGGCCAAATTCTAAACAATGTATGCTACCGAACTATTTTGTTGAGAATGATGTTGTGATAACAACTGCAAAAATACTGCAAATGAATTTAATGTGTTTTTCATAAATATTGGGGCTAATGTAGCAAATTCTATTAATGCAACAAAACATAATAATACCTCTGAAATGAAAAGTAGAATAATGCAGTCCATTTTTCTTGGAGAAGTTGCTGAATTTAAAGTCTTATCTATTCTAAGCAAATGTAAAAACAAACATCTACTGATCGTGATGGACTCGATATAACGATCATTAAAAGAACCATTGACTGCATAATAAAACCACTAAACTTTATTTGTAATTTATTGATTCAAACTGGTGTTTTTCCAGCGCAAATGAAGTTA